>NC_133791.1:19477982-19535849 GCF_003597395.2 Chelonoidis abingdonii
AACTCAGACATAGGTTAGGGGTTTGTTACAGGAGTGGGTGGGTGAGATTCTGTGGCCTGCATTGTGCAGGAGGTCAGACTAGATGATCATAATGGTCCCTTCTGACCTTAAAGTCTATGAGTCTATATCCCCTTCCTGTGCCTCAGGATCTGGCTGGAGTCCCTGTGAAGTCAATAGATGTTCAATGCAGGGGCCCACTGTCCTCCTCAGCTTCAGCTCGTCTGCATTCAGCCTAATATTCCACTCCCAGCAACAGTTTCAGAGTTGCTGGAGCCTGGCATGATCATGATGGTCCCCTCTGTCCTTAACGTCTCTGAGTCCTGCATTGCCTCTTCCTAGACATCTCCTTCTCTTACAATAAGAATGTCAGGCTTGCCAGTTCCTTCAGCGGCTCTGTCGGGGCTAGTAGAACTCTGCATGTCACTCATCTCCTGGCCTTCACGTGGGGGTCTATTTCTAACTTCAGCTTGGCCTCCAGGTGTCCATCTCTTTGCAGTATGTCCTTCTATTCTGTCAGAATGTCAGGCTAGGCCCACAGTGACTCTTCTCCCTCCTCTCTCTTGTTGAGGATATTCTGGTGTTGAGCTGGGATCAAATCTCTGGCTTGCACTGCAGCTATTCAGCAGTTGTTGGTTCTCCCCCATGTCAGCTTGTCTAAACGCCAAGTGACTACATCTCTTTGTTTTGTGGGTTTCTTATTGACATTCTGTATTTATCCAGTGGCCTCAGAATGGTTTTATTGTACATCACCAGTGTGTGGTCACATTTCTCCAGTCTAATATTGTTGCTTATCAGTGCTGCTGGGATTACATTGGAGCTGGTTCCACAATGCAGCTGCAATCAGTCCAATAACAGAGTTGCAAAAACAGCAGTTGAATGGCTGGCAGCCTTCTCCTGCAGTGCGTGTACACAGCGAGCCTTTGGATCTGTTGAAGTTACACTGCAGATACCCTCCTCTTCAGTGCAAGAAATATCACGACACAGAGTGAGGGTTTTGTCGCTGGATGGTGCACATGTTTGTGACATGAATTTCTTTGAAGCCAGTTCAGGAGTGGGAGGGAGCCCTGAGGATGTGAGGCGCTGCCCTCCTGGCCCGGCACAGTGCTCAGTCCCTGTGGGAGTGGAGCACATTCAATACCTCCATCTTGCAGGGGGGAGTGTGGCAGAGCATCCAGCAATCCCCGTCCTGCCTTCTTTCCAGCCTCTGCCCAGAGATCAGTGGGCAAGACACCTGCGAGCTGAGGGGGCCGGTGTGTGACTGCAGTTCCTGCCTGCCTTCCCAGTACAGAATCCCAGCTCGCTTGTGACATCCGGCAGCCCTCCAAGCGGCAGTCTCTGCAGAACCCCGTCCCCACCAACGCCCAGCAGACCTCCCCTGGAGGCAGCAAGCCTGACTGAGGCTATTAATAGCTAGCGACTGGGCAGGGGCTGCAGGAATTGAGCCTGACAGCCCAGTTCCCGTATAAATCACCGGGTCACGGAAGTCACAGCATTTATAAATATTGATCCTGTCCTCAGGGAAGCTCCCCCTTTCAAAGCGGGAGGGTTTTTAAATGGAGCTGCTGGAGTTATTTTTGGTTCTGTCAACAGTGTGGATCTGTGTGAATGGCCTGTATGTGGGGCTGGCGTGTGTGAGCCAGTGCCTGGCTCCTGGCAACTTTTCCTCGCTCCTCGAGTGGCTCAGCAGCTGTTCCACGCCGCTGGGATATTTATGCTGGGGTCTCGCTGACCAGGGACCTGGAAAGAGTCTGTCGGTCACAGGAGCCCTTTGAAATGAAGGGAAAATGCTTCTGCCTGGCCTGCTGAATTCAGAGCTCAGTGAAAGGAGCATTCCCCGAATACGCCACTGCCCATCCCCAGCTGGGTTAGTGTCTCTGGGCTGGGCTGCACTGTGTGCCCTTGGCTGGTGTGTGTTATCCTGGTAATCACGGTCTCTGCCTGGGACAACGTTCTCCCACCGACTCACAGGGCTGATACTTTGGGCGCCGCCAGCCCCTGTGCATGCATGGGACTGGGGAATGCAGAGGGAGGCGGACAAATGAGGGGGTAGCAAGGGATCAGAGCATTGGACCCCTCTGGATGGGCCAGTGAGCCGGTTGTTTATCTGACCAGGACAGCAGTTAAAACCCACTCCCTAGCTTGCTGAGAGTTGAACTTACAGCACACAGCAAGTTTGTTGAACCTACACATCTATGAACAATGCTCCACGTTCACCGGGTTGCCAGCATCAAGAGATCAACAATCGAACCCCCCAGAATCATGTGATTGGCCGAAGATGTGGGCTGTAGCCCACAAAAGCTTATGCTCAAATAAATTTGTTAGTCTCTAAGGTGCCACAAGTCCTCCTGTTCTTTTCACGTGTACAAAGTTCATATTGTGGTTTTTTGGTCAGTTGCTTGATGTTTGGATTCCCCCTGCCCATCTCAGGGAATGAGCATGTGACAATTGATGCTCCCCACTCCCCCACATGCAGGGGCTCTCACCCCTACATCTGCCCAGCAATTAACCCCGTCCCCCAGGTTCCCATCAGTTCTCTCCTGACCCAGCCCCCCTCAGTTCAGTCCCCCAACCATCATCACCGCCCCATCGACCCCCACTGCCCTCAATTCACCCTCTCAGCAAAGCCCCATCTGCTCACAACCCACCATCAATACAGCCCCCAACCCCATCAGCCTTCATCCTCCTCACTTCAGCCCCACTGCAGCCTGCAGCTTCACCTCTGCTCCGTAGGGTTCTTTACCCTCCCCAGGCCTGGGGGGCTGCGGTGGGGTCCCCTCTCTCCCACTTCCCAGACTGGCAGGGGAGCAGCTGCCCAGGGCTGACAGTTTGCTGTGCTTTCCTTGGTTTGGCCACACACTTTAAAACATAATATCAATGAGTTTTCATAATTCCTCCTATCGCGTTTCATACAGACATTTCACCATGATATTAATCACCAAAGACCTTATATGGTACAGTATTACTGTATGCAATCAGTTGATTTCATTGCGTCTGGCCTTCCCCCACCCCTTTACCTCCCCCCTGCGGTGTAGCTAGCGCTGTCTCTCCCCCTCACTTGTTAGCCTGATAGCTTTGTTTATCTGACATGTAAATGAATTCTCATTGTCTCTGGAAGTTGCTGCTGGGTGGAGAAACCACATTCCTTTGTTTAGGGTGAGGTAACCCCTGTTTGACTGGAAACACATTTGAAAAATGTGCCATGGCTGAAAATATATATCCTGAAATTTTGAGAGTTCTATCACGAGATCATGAGTAGGCCTGATTTTACCTAGAAATTGCGATTCCCGCAAGCAATTCATGAGACTTGGCATGTCTGCAGTCATAGGAGCCTGTGGGTAGTGCTCTTTATTCAAACTGTTTCCATATGCACGGATCTAGCTATCTTTTATATACAACGTCCATAACATACATTGAACTGTCCGTCTATCTATCCTCTTCGTAGTATCAGAGGGGGTAATTAACCACTGGCCCTGTGCTGTGTAGGCAGTTCCCAATAACCGCCCACATGCACCCCTCCATGAAGTAAGGAGTGTTGTTTACTGGGGCTGGCGCTGAAGATGGAGCAAGTACCTCAGTTTCCACTGCAGAGGGTGTGGGGGACACACACACACCAGATCTATTGTTTCTGAGCAATAAATCGGAAGCTCTGTCCCAGATTGAGGTGTCAGTAGAAGAGGTTTTGGAACAAACTGATATATTAAGCAGTAATGTCACCAGGACGAGATAGGGTGCTACTAACTATAGGTATGCCCCAGCGCTGAAACAGGCCTCTGAGCTGAGGCTTAGTAAGCTCTTGGCCTCCAGGAGCCTTGTGGCCATGAGTTCCACAGGCTAATTGTCCATTGTGTGGATGAGGATTTCCTGCCATCTTCCTTTCCAGTTCCTTGCATGGCCCCTGTTCCTGCCCAGCCACCGTCTCTATCCCAGTCATTATTCCATGTTGCTCAATCATGGCTCCTCTTAGTCACCTCCCCGCTGGGAGCACAGGGGGGCACAGTCCATCAGCAGGCACCTGCTATGGTACAGGTGGGGAGCACAGCCTCTGGGACTGAGATCCACCCACTTTTGGGGACCCAGGTCCTTTGGGTCACACCCCCTCCATGCAGGGTCAGAGGGGGAGTGTCATGGTATAACCTCCATTCTGAACCTTAGCATCCAAAAGATGGGGTACCAGCATGAATTCCTCTAAGCTTAATTACCAGCTTAGATTTTGTAGTACTGCCACCAACCAGGACTTGCAGTGCCTGGTACACTCTGGTCCCCCAAAACCTTCTCTGGGGACCCCAAGACCCCAAACTCCTTGGGTCTCACAACAAAGGGAAATAAACCATTCCCCCTCCCTTCCTTTCTTCCTCCCAGATCCTCCCCTCCCTGGGTACACTAGGAGATCACTGTGATTCAAACTCCTTGAATCTTAAAACAGAGAGGAATGTCACCTTCCCTCTCCCTTCCCTCCTTTCTCCCATCAATTCCCTGGTGAGTACAGACTCAATTCCCTTGAGCCTTAACAAGGGGAAAAATCAATCAGGTCTTTTAAAAAAGAAAAGCTTTTAATAAAAGAAAGAAAAAATAAAAATTGTCTCTGTAAAATCAAGTTGGAAAATGTTACAGGGTCTTTCAGCTTATAGACACTAGAGAGAGTCCTCCCCCCAGCACAAATACAAATTAAAATCCTTCCAGCAAAATACACATTTGCAAACAAAGAAAACAATCAAAAGACTAAAACCGCCTTATCTACCTAGTACTTACTATTCTGAACATATAAGAGACTGTATCAGAGAGATTGGAAAGAAACCTGGTTGCACGTCTGGTCACTCTCAGAACCCAGAGAGAACAAAGCAAAACCCAAAAAACACAAACAAAGGCTTCCCTCCACCGAGATTTGAAAGTATTTTGTCTCCTGATTGGTCCTCTGGTCAGGTGTTCCAGGTTCACTGTTTGTTAACCCTTTACAGGTGAAAGAGACATTAACCTTTAACTATCTGTTTATGACAGGGGGTGCCTGTGCCTCCTGGCAATTCAGCTGTCAGTGTCAGTGGGTGGAGCCCTGAGGGCTGCCTTCTCCTCTTCTCTGGCTGCCAGAGCCCCATGGGCCTGGAGGCAGCTAGGAATAGCCAGGACACAGGCTGACCCTGACCACCTCCCCTTCTGCCTCGCCTCGGAACACCCTGGTCCTGCTCCCTTGTCTCTGGGCTCTGGTAAGGCCCCTGTGCTGGGGTTATTTTGGAGGGATGGGGATTTATGGCCCCTTGGCACTGGTGGATGCAGTGCCAAGGTGATTCCTCCCGGCCCCTGGCCATGCTCCTGCCCTCCACTTTGCATAGTCTCTTACTTCTCTGCTGCAGCTCACCAGGCTGTCGTCTTGCCTGGCCCTGCACCAGGTGATCCTGTGTGGGAGGGGTGGGTCAGAGACCCCTCCATGGGGATATTCCCTGGGCCGGACAGCTGCTTTCTAGGTGGGTAATTGACTGTTCTGCCCTGAGGCCCGGAATTGCTATCGGCGGGCCTGTCCCCAAGGATCTATACTGGGACGTCCAGTATATTCATAAACTATCTGGAAAAGGGAGTGAACAGTGAAGTGGCAAAGTTGGCAGATGATACAAAATTATTCAAGATAGTTAAATCCAAAAGTGACTGTGAAAAGTTACAGGAAAATCTCACAAAACTGGGTAACTGGGCAACAAAATGTCAGATGAAATTCAATGTTGATAAATGCAAAATAACGCACACTGGAAAACACCATCCCAACTACTGTATATCTAGAAAATAATGGGGTCTAACTTAGCTGTTATTACTCAAGAAAGAGATCATGGAGTCATTGTGGATAGTTCTCTGAAAACAGTCACTCAGTGTGCAGCAGCAGTTAAAAAAGTGAACAGAATGTTGGAGATCATTAGGATGGGGCTCATCTGGGATGACCTTGGTCCAAACTTTGTCTTTCAGGCCAGCCTCGGAGCTGGGACATCCAGAAATAGATCAAGATGCTCATTAGCAACAGGTTATGGTAAATACACGCTTCCTTCTGTACCACTCAAACCGCCATTGGGCTCAGAGTTCCCTTGTGTTATTGATGCACTCCCAAGTTCCTACAGATAATGTAGTATGAGGGCCCTTTCCAGGAGAGATTGGGGCATGGAAGTGAATGAACTGGCTGAGACTCAGTCCAAAGAAGACAAAGGTTGTGTGGTTGGGTTGAGGGAAGCAACCAAATGTTATGACAAAAACTGTATCTGTTCCACCCACTGAAGGTGTCTCCAACGAGCGGAGTCTGGGTAGATCCCCAGTTATCGTGAGATGGTTATTGCTCAGCAGAAGCCAAGATGTCTTTCTATCATTCTCGCTGACTAGGAAGTTGGAACCATGCTCTGTGTTCATCATTGGCTGTCTGTTGGTTGACAGGTGGAGTTTAAGGTGTGGTAACGACATAGAACGCCATAAATAGCCTGGGTCCTTCCTACCTCTGAGACACCTCTCTTCCCATATACTACTGCTGCAGCTGAGCTCCACAAAGATGTTCCAGCCAACCCCACCAGTGTACTGGACACGGAGCTGCTGGCTGTTCTGCATGAGGGCAACTTTCCTTCGGGGTGCGCTCCCTTTAGTCCAAAATAGCCCTGAACTGTTAACTCTGAGGACACCCTGCAAGGCTTCTGAGAGCATAAGTGTTGCCTGAGGGACAGTGTGCCAGCCAGAGAAATGGGGAATTTCTTCCTTTGGGACCTACGACAGTTGGGTTTTTTTTGTGTGGGGCTGCTGTCTACTTCCTTTCCCATTGATCACATCAGTCTCTTGTAGTGTGAATGAATTGTCAGAGGCAGGTAGCGTGCTAGAGCGGAGCCTCCTGGCCTTTTAGGAATCCCCTTCACAAAGGGTCGCTAGGAGCCTTCTCCAGTATCTGTAGGTTTCTTTACTTGCACTGACCTCACTGCAAGATTTAATTGTACGGAGAACAGTGTTATACCAGGTACTACAGGCCTGGGGATTGAAACCCCTCAGCCCATTATGGCCCTTGGAAAATATGCCTCTGTCCCTACACAGCCACGACAGATATGACAGAGCCAATCTCCCCGTTTGTAGGCCAGAGTGGTGAGCTCATTGGCCTGGGCCCATCTGAATCCCTGCCCCGAAAGTTTGAAACTAGTTTGCACAGGGTGCATCACGGAGCGGGCAGACAGACACGCACTGGCTCCTCTCAAGCTAGAAAGAGCAGTGTGGCCACAGCGGCACCGGCAGCAGTTCACCCTAGGTGCCTGAGTACAAACTTGCCCGGCCCCTGGAGCACACCCTCAGGTGAGTGCCCAAACCACCGCTCAGACCGCCACGGCCACACTGCTATTCTTAGCACGCTAGCTCCAGCGCAAGGAAGCACCCTCCGACTGTGCAGAGAAGCACCCCAAAGGGATTTGGGCAGTGGGGAACAATGACCAATTCACCATCTGTCCTGAAAAGTCCTTTGAGATGGAATCAGTGTAATGGGAGCCAGTATTCTGTTCAAACAGACACATGGCAACCGCAGGCCTAATGCAGAACCCAGCAGTCCCCAGGCTGGGCCAGCAGCTGAGCTAGACACTAGCCACATTAACCATAGCAGATCAATGAAATGCAGTGGGCTGGCTGGGGAGTCACTGCCCAGTGCAGAGGGGTTAGGGCTGGATCCTGCTGTCAGTGAAAGCTGTGAGCCCACTGATGTTCATGGGCAGGAGGGCAGGGTTGGCCTCTGTGGGTATCTCTACATTTGGAGTCACGATGGGTTGAAGAGAGACTCTGTCCCTAAGGGGCGTTAACCGCAGTGCACAACACACACAGGGGGCCAGATTTGGCCCTTAATGACACAGGAATAAATCTGGGTCAACTCCATTGACTCCAGTTTTACGCTAGTGTAACTGACGGCCAGGAAATGGAATTGAGAGGATCCCTTCCTTTCCTTCTCCTGTGATCCCGAGCTGCTTGTCAAGCTGAGACACCAAGAGAGACACCCACTTCCTCCCCTAAGGCAATAGCCAGTGGGTCTGGGGTGAATGGCACCAGCTATTGCACGGGGCAGGTGCCCCTGCAGCTCGGGACAGGAAGTGCAGAGCAATATTGCAAACCGAAGCATGTGCCAGGCAGATTTAGGGAGACAAAATCTAATGAACCACGCAGGACTCTACTGAGAGCACCAGCCTGATCTTGTGAAGAGGGCTCCGAGAGCACAGAGACGCAGACCATGGCTACATCAGAAGTGGCATCTCCAGGAAACAGTGCAATGGCCAAGACCCAGCTTGCAGTTACACCAGATTAACCCAGAGACTGTTATGGATTCCGCCAGCTTCACAGTAGAATCTGGTCCCATGTCTCCTAGCCTGGGCAGGGGCAGTCAGCTCTAATTCAGAGAGAAGAGCGCTACTCAATGAGTGGACAGCCCCTTCCCAAGCTGTGGGGGGCTCGCCCATTTCAGCTCCACCTTAGCACCCCGCCCCTTGGCACTGTGTTCTCGCATGTGAGGCAACAGCTCCACAGCATCCATCCAGGGCAGCCCCAACCAGCCCAGACTCCGCCAGAGGGAGCAGCAGCAGCCAGGAGTAGCAGGGGAATGGAGAAGCAGCCTGCCCCTTTTCTGCACTTTCCCACCCCAGTCACCACCAGAGCCCAGGAGACATGAATCTCTTGACATGGGCCAGTCATTGAGTCCAGTAGCCAAGCAGGCCCAGCAGCTGTGTCGCTCTGTGAGTGTTCTCGTGAGTGCGGGGGGTCCGGGCACGGGCACAGCTGTCCAGAAAGCGGCTAGGGAGGGACCTGGGAGAAGGGCTGAGTGGTGACAGCACGTCCGGAACTGTGGGCAGGGTAACAGGCTAGAACAAACCAAGTGAGAGTGGGGATGGCGTCGGGGACACAACAGAGATAGACATGAAGTGGGAAAGATATGAGAAGTCTGGTGCGTCGTCCCTTCCTGTCCCATGTTACCCAGCAGGTCAGGCTAGATCAGGAGTCAACAACCTTTCAGAAGTGCTGTGCCAAGTCTTCATTTATTCACTCAGATTTAAGGTTTCGCGTGCCAGTCATACATTTTAGAATTATTAGAAGGTCTCTTTCTATAAGTCTAGAATACATAACTAAACTATAGTTGTATGTAAAGTAAATAAGGTTTTTAAAATATTTAAGAACTTCATTTAAAATTAAATTAAAATACAGAGCCCCCCAGCCCGGTAGCCGGGACCCAGGCAGTGTGAGTGCCACTGAAAATCAGCTCGCGTACCGCCTTCGGCACATGTGCCATAGGTTGCCTACCCCTGGGCTAGATGATCACAATGGTCCCTTCTGGCCTTGGCAGCTCTGAATCCATGGCTGTGTGCCACCTAACTGCTGTGTAAATGCTGGGCCAAGGCCTGTCTGTGCTGGTCCAGGGGCAGCTCCAGGCCCCAGCAAGCCAAGCTCATGCTTGGGGCTGCATGCCGCGGGGGGCGCTCTGCTGGTCACCGGGAGGGCGGCAGGCACCAAAGCCATGGGACCAGTGGACCATGGGACCAGTGGACCCTCCGCAGGCACGCCTGTGGGAGGTCCACCGGAGCCGCCTGCCACACTCCCGGTGACCGGCAGAGCACCCCCTGCGGCATGCCACCCTGCTTGGGGCGGCGAAATGTCTAGAGCCACCCCTGGCTGCGTCTGGGCAGCACCGAGCACCCAGGGCTCTGTGTTAATCACAGGGTGACAGTAGCACTGTCTGCAATGTCGCCACGCTGGAGGATCCCCGTGGTGAGTGCGCCCAGGCAGCGATTCTCTGCAGCCACCAGTGGTGAGGTGTGGTTTGCAGCAGGTCCCAGTGTTAAGGTGTGGTGCCATCAGGCCCCGGTTTAGGAGAACATGGGCAGGGGCAGCTCTAGCTTTTTTGCCACTCCAGGAGGTCCCCGGTCCCTTGGATTGGAAAGCTTGCCTGCAGGAGGTCCGTCGGTCCCGCGGCCTCCGTGTACCCACCACTGAATTGTTCCCGAAACCGCTGGACCGGCAGACCTCCCGCAGGCAAGCCACCCTCACGGCGACCGGCTTGGTGCGCTGGTGCCTGGAGCTGCCGCTGAGTGTGGGGCAGGGCCTGTAGGACACAGCAGGACTCTGGCCAAGCCCCTTTGGAGAAAGCAGGGCTGTGGCAGGCCCTCAGGAAAGAGCAGGGCTATGGGTAGCTGCCTTGGGGCTCAGCAGGGCTCTGGGTGGGTGCCCTGGGCAGGGCAGGGCTGTGGGCAGGCGCACTGGGCAGGGCAGGGCAGGGCTCTGAGTGGGTGCCCTTGGGCAGATCAGGGCTCTGCCTGGCCTGTAGAGTGGAGGGCACATTGGCTGCCCCTCAGCAGCGTCTGTGGCTCTGGCCAGGGCCCGGCAAGCGTGCAGAGCGGCTGCATTTTTGTGGGGTCTGGTGAACATTTTGTAACAAAAACTGCACAATAAACCGTGAGCGAGCCGGCGCCAGGGCGGGCGCGGGGAGCTAATGAGAACAATGTTTCCAGAAAGCCTCGCCGCCTAATTCAAACCAGCTAGATAAGAGTCAGCACCATCTCCCCTCCCAGAGCGCAATGTGTTTACTATCAGCCGGGGAGCGCTTGGCAGGGAAATCCCAGATACAAGGGCAGCCACAGGCACTTGGACGATCTCTGCTGTAGGGCTGCCCCACACAGCCAGTTTCCTAGCCCCCACCCCTGCCCCTTTATGGTCAGGGGACAGACCTGCCCCCGGCACAGCTCCCCGCCCCTCCTAAGCACTGTCAGGTGACCCCCCCCCCACTGCACTGTGGGAAGTTAACAGTGTTCCACCAGCACCAGCAGGCAGATCGAGTCCTTCTGCAGGGGTGATGGCAGATACCAGCACCTGGGACTGCCTGGTCCTGAGGCTGTGTCTGATGACCCACGTGTGTGGCAGCTGCATACGGAGAGCTCTGCGTGCTGCAGCCGAACCACTGGTCCATTTCTCAGCCGCTTCCCTGCCCGCTAACAGAGCTGTGGGGCTGCTCCTCTTTGTCTTGAGGAGAGGGTCCCCAGGGAAGGGGATTTCAGGATTAGTAAATCAGAATAATTTGGGGTGATGGAAACTCAGCCACTGAGTGAGTCAGATGAATGACTCAGTGGGTCCCAAAGCACGGAGACCGCAAAGCCCAGCCTTAGCAGAGCCATGTGTGCGGGGAAAGGTCAGAGCCGTGCTTTCTGTTCATGGGATCTGCAAGGAGACAGCTCAACAGCTAAGGGGCAGGCCTGCCCCAGCCCCAGGCAGGAGATAGGAGGGCTCAGGAGCAGAGCAAGCAGAGAGAGTCCTCTCAGCCCTCCATAGCCTGCCGCATGTGAAGCCGCTGGCCAGTCCCAGGGGAAGAGAGGAAAGCCAGCCCTCTTTCCCCCCTCCCCCGCCCCGAACCTCTCTACTGAGCCATTAACTCTGGTGGGGACAGGCCATACTGGACACCTCCTATCTCAGCACTGGAGTGTCTGAGCTGAGAGGGGGTAGAGTAGATGGGGGTCTCTGCACTGGGATGGCTGGGAAGGTCTCTGAACTTTGGAGGGTGGTAGGGGTCTCTGCATTGGGGGTATCTGCACTGAGGGAGTGGGGAGGAATCTCTTCACAGTGGAAGCAGGTAGGTGGTAGATTGCAGGGCTGCTACTAGCAGGTCAGTCTTCTGCAACAGCTATTGACTGGCCACAGAGCGTTCTTCCCAGAGATACACACCAGATGTGTTCACTAGGAGCTCCTTGAATGCTCTGCCAGGTAGGGCTAAGGTTGGCTTAAGTAAGTGATGTCACATGCAGCCCCACATAGAGGCTGAACAGTGTAGCATTCTATTACATCTCCCCCTTGAAGTTCTACATTCCTGTCATTTACAATATTTATACTGTCTTTGAAGTTCAGTATGTATCCGACTGTTGAGTGTCTCTGAATTGTACTGGTTTTCTAATTTCACAACCTGAACATGTAACAACTTGGTCATCTGGTTGTCTATTAGTTGCAATGACTGACTGTGGTCTGTCTGGAATCTCTGAGTCTTCTTTTTCTTCTGCATCTGTGGAGTTTGCTCTGTTGATTGTTCTTTCTGAGCAGCAAACCATAGATGTTGATGGTTTCCCTTGAACATGATCTTGACACTGAATTCTTTTTCTTTACAACAGATAGAGTTCTCTATCCTTTTTCTCCATCCAGTTTGACATGAACATGATCACCACATTCTAGCCTCAGCAGTTCTCTTCATGTCTGACCACTTTGGAGATAGGTTCTTTTCCAGCATGGGACCAGCAGTTCTGAGTTGTCTTCCCATCAAGCATTGTACTGGACTATATCATAGAATCATAGAATATCAGGGTTGGAAGGGACCTCAGGAGGTATCTAGTCCAACCCCCTGCTCAAAGCAGGACCAATCCCCAACTAAATCATCCCAGCCAGGTCTTTGTCAAGCCTGACCTTAAAAACCTCTAAGGATGGAGACTCCACCACTTCCCTAGGTAACCCATTCCAGTGCTTCACCCACCCTCCTAGTGAAATAGTGTTTCCTAATATCCATGCTAGACCTCCCCCACTGCAATTTGAGACCTTTGATCCTTGTTCTGTCATCTGGTACCACTGAGAACAACCAAGCTTTGTCCTCTTTGGAACCCCCCGTCAGGTAGTTGAAGGCTGCTATCAAATCCCCCCCTCACTCTTCTCTTCTGCAGACTAAACAAGCCCAGTTTCCTCAGCCTCTCCTTGTAAGTCATGTGCCCAGCCCCCTGATCATTTTCATTGCCCTTCGCTGGACTCTCTCCAATTTTTCCACATCCTTTCTATAAACTGGACACAATACTCTAGATGTGGCCTCACCAGTGCCGAATAGAGGGGAATAATCACTTCCCTCGTTCTGCTGGCAATGCTCCTACTAATGCAGCCCAATATGCCATTGACCTTCTTGGTAACAAGGGCACACTGCTGACTCATATCCAACTTCTCGTCCATTGTAATATCCCCAGGTCCTTTTCTGCAGAACTGCCGCTTAGCTAGTTGGTCCCCAGCCTGTAGCAGTCCATGGGATTCTTCCATCCTAAGTGTGGGACTCTGTACTTGTCCTTGTTGAACTTCATCAGATTTCTTTTGGCCCAATCCTGTAATTTGTCTAGGTCCTTCTGGACCCTATCCCTACCCTTCAGCGCAGCAGTCCCTAACCTTTTTGTTTGGCGGGCGCCAGACGAAGGACTGTGGCAGTGGTCAAGCATCTGCCGAAATGACACCAAATTTCGGTGGCATTTCGGCGGATGCTCGACCGCCAGCCAGGATGCGGGCGGGCGTCCGTAAGCACCGCGTTGGGGACTGCAGCTCCAGCATATCTACCACTCCCCCCTGCTTAGTGTCATATGCAGTAGCTGTTTTCAATGTTTACCTGTAGCTGAATGAAGCTTCCTGCTGTAGGATTTTCTTGGCTGTCCGTACAACTGTCTCAGCCGCTCCATTCCTTGCGGGGAATGTGGGCTGAAGTCTAGCCCAGCTCCTGGCAAGTTCTCTGCAGACATCTGGGAGCTGATGGAGCCTTCAGATCCGAAGACTGGGACTTGCCATGGCAGTTCTAGTTCTGCCCTAAGGATTTCCATGATTGGTTTGAACAAAGTTCAGACCATGTAAATGACATTTGGAAGGACAATGCAGCACTTCAGGACAAGGTAGTGATTCTCACCTTGCTAACCTCCATTCAGAGAGCAGGGCATGTGACAGGACAAGTACATTTATCCTAGAACTGAGGGGATGAAAACCCTGTCCCCCCACTGCTGCTGGGATTGCAAAGGACAGCAGCCAGCTGCCAACAGAGTTTCTAACCAAAGAGCTGCTTTCTGGGGCTGACTGGCAGCCTGCTGCTTGTTTCCTGGAGAAAAGTGGGATCTAAATAGGCAGCAGGGAAGGAGCAGGTACCTGACTGGGAACCACAGCTCGGTAAGGATGCACGCTGACATGTAAGAAGTTCTGCTTTGCTATTCCAGTGAGAGTGACAGGACTCTCCATGCTCTGTAACTAGCTTTGCCTGGCAGGAGCCTTACCAGGGAGTTGTTCCTGGGGCAGGAATTACCACCCTAGATCAGATCCCCATCTCGTTCAGTGTCCTGTCTCTGATGGGATCTGCGCCAGATGCTTCAGAGGAAGGTGCAAAGAAATGCCCCTAAGAAGAAGACCTCTGGCTGAAGCCGGACATCTTCCCCAGCTCAGATGGAGCCCTGTGATGGAAATTCCTTTCTCCAAGAGGAAGTCAGCCATTCTCTGTGGCAGTGCATCAGACACAGAGCTCTTGCAGAACCTGAAGAGAATCAAATGTGAGCTGATGGAATGAGCTAGGCTGACGGTGACAAAAACAAATCTATAGCATGCAAGGCTGGTATTTATTGGTTTGTTAACAAACCTTTCAAGAGCAGCACAGGAAATTTACTTCGCATTTTGCAAGCCCAGAAGTTGTGTTCTTTGCCTCAAAGAGCTTATAAAGGCAAAGGGAGAATTTTCCTGGTTACTTTAGTAACCACACAAACCACATGGAGCTCAGGCCTTCAGCCCAGACAGTTTGACAACACGTTTCTTCAACGTCTCAACATTTGGAGTGAATTTTGATCAAATATTCTTCAGCACGTCTCTGCTTCTGGATGGTTCGGGCATGAGGTCCCTGGAGCCCTCAGAATGCTGTTGGGATAGAAGAGCTCTTTCTAACCCAGAAATCCCAGCCTGCATTCCTGCCAGCTGTGTGTAAACCAATCTGTATGCCCTACCAGCTCAGCACATCTGGATAGGAGGTTACTGCCATCACACCTCACACCTCTGCTGTTCCCCTGGCTGGGATTAAAACCATGGTAGCTTTCTCTACTGAGATGAGACAGTTCATAGAAGGTCCTTTGGTTGTGAGTCACTCATGTCTTCAACTCTCTGTATTGGTTGCTGCGGGAATAGTAACCTTGAAGGACAAGCTCTTCATCCAGAAGGCAAACAGACACCATTAGGAACATGCGGTATGGTGGTGTAGGCTGACCTGGGAGAGTCAGCTCACTTCTTAGTGAATGAGTGTCCAGCAACCACCATTCCCCACCTTAAGGAAAGGTCCTGTAGGCTGAGTAGAGGATAAGTTCCTAGCTACCAGGATTGTGAACCATCCTGTAAAACTGAATGGGGAATTCTGGCTCTACCGTAGAATTCTTTTAAAAACTCCCGTGGAAAGGATTTATTTTCTATTCAGTTCTATAGGCTTGTAGCATAATATCTATATGTCCTCACTAGTTTCATCCCTGTTAAATTCTACAGGCCTCCGATTGGGAATGTCAGCAGAGAGCTCAAGGACTGACTGGCCCATGAGGACTGACCTCCCCTCTCCCCCCGGAGATGATTCCCGTAGGTGAAGGCTGAGCCTCAAGGACAGGGAAGGATGTGGGTGGAAAGCTTGCCCTGCCTCTGTCCAGGCTGCGCCTCTCTCCTGGCTAAATCAGGGCATCTGGTCACCAGGGCTGCCAGGCCAAGAGCTTTCGGCAGTTCTGGCTGTGATACATTTACAATGTCTTTGACAACTGGCTCCACATCCACAAGACACCAGAGCTCTCGGTGCTGCTAGACAGTTCTCTGCTGCACATCCCCCCTCGGTGAGAGGGCATAGGCCAGAGGGTCTGTTTTCCAACTTTGCTGCAGCAGTGGGCTCAGGAGCTTAGTAACTACATGAGTTACTGAGCTGGACAGTAGCTCATCACTCAACTGAGCAGGTCTCCTGCCAGACTCTCTCCCGAAGGGTTCTTCTCTGAATGGGAGACCTGCAGTACCTCCAGGTTATCATTCAGTAAGAAAAACGGGGCCCGTTTAGCACTCGTTACTGCTGGCCTGGCCTCGGGGAAAAAGAAGAAGAGAGACACATTCTGTCTCCCTCCCTCCACCCCAGGGGGGGCAGAGGTCTTGATATGAAATTTCCCCCTGCATAGCACAAGTCCTAAGCATCACATAAGTGAGGGCCTGACTATGATTTGTGTGGTGCAAAGGCTCCTCTGCCTGAGGTGAATTTAATCCTTGGGTTACGTCTACACTGGAGCTGGAGGCATAATTTCCAGCCTGAATAGCCACACCCATGCCAGTTCAATCAGAGCTAAAACTAGAACGTAGCCACCAGCACAGAGGTGCACCCAGCTGGGGTAGCAGCCCCAAGGTTGCGCCTAGAGTCCCAGACGGGATCATGTGTGAGGCAACTCATCCCCCTCACCGCTCCTGCCACCACTGGTGTTTTTAGTGCAGGTTTGTCTCCCCAGCCTGGACACCACACCCCCAGCTCCAGTGACGACAGACTTACTGTGGTCTGGCTGTCCCAGGGGGAAGGTGGGTTAGGGGTGCATTCATTACCGCTGTGCAGCATCTCGTCTAGTGAGGGCATGTGGCTCACGTTACTGGTGCTGACCTTGTCCAGGTCTCCGATACGAAGCTCGGGATGCTGTTTGCAGGCCTCAGCTCAGCCTTGCCAGATTTCGATCTTTAGGCCGTGTGTTCAGTTTTGCCTGCTGGGGCTTGGGGGCAGTGGGTATCATAGGCTGTGGGAGGCTGTGCCTAGCCAAACACCCAGACGTGGCCCCACCCATGCTTTGCCTCCAGGCCCCCCCCGCTTCTGCTCGGGGTGGGTCCAGTCTCCCTGTGAGGTTTCCCCGGCTCAGGCTGTGCCAATCACCCTCCCATTGCTCAGGGGCTCGGAGGGCTGGAGCCATGCTGCACGCTCAGGCTGGGAGGGGGAAGCTGGGGGCGCTCTGGGGCTGGGGGCACTAGCCTGGGGTGGGGACTAGTGGCTGTGGTGGGAGGGTGCTCTGGGCTCTGGTGGGGGACATGGAAGGAGCGGGGCCTTGGGCAGAAGGGGTGGGGGCTGGGGGCTAGCCTCCCCCAGCTGGTGGTTCACATGCCACCCATGCTGGAGCTCTCTGCCTTGCCAGGGTTTGGTTTTCTAAACCTACAAGCGTCCTTTTAAAATTTGTCTCCTAAATTACTGACACATATTTACAGCCTGAATCCCAGCTGGGGACAATGTTTGGTCTGGGATTGCAACATGTTGTGGAGAACCCAGTGCTGTTCACACCAGTGCCAACTTTCTTCTTTCTGCGTGGGTTTGCTCCACCCCAAGGCCTTGCCACACTCTGCCCCTTCCCACAAGACCCTGCCCTCACTCCACTTCTTCCTGCCCCACCCCCAGAACCCTTGCCCCACCTCTTCCCCCCGCTCTGCCCCTGCTCCCCCAGTGCGTCCTGCCTGTCGCCAAACAGCTGATCGGTGGGTGGCTGGTTGATTCTGAGCACCCACTATTTTTTCCATGGGTGCTCCAGCACCTGTGGCTCTTCATAAAACAGGCCGGCTATTTCCTGGTGTAAGCTGAATGATCAGTTATCAGGAAGATACCCATTAGAGTTCCAAGTGAGGAAGCTCATTTGAGAAGCCTGGCACCTGGGTTATCCCGGTTGCAAGTTTCTTTTACAATGTGCCCCTTTCTCATTTCCAAGTGATGTTCTTGGGGTCCCAGGTGGTTATAATGTAGAAGGTTGACAGCCTCCTCAAGGTGTCCACAGCACCTGTGCCTCATGGTGTGACTGCTGCTAGTCTGTATCATTTCTGTATTTGGAACTGGGATCTGTCATTGCCCAGTCACGTGCTTTGATAACTCTGCACCTGACTTGTCTCCAGTAATAAATCTAGAGACATCTGTTTGGACGGAGGCTTGTATTTAGTTGGAATACAGCGCCACTCAGCTGTCGGTATGATACCAATTGAAATACATGACTGGATAAACAGGAAAGCTTGGATGTCTGACTTGTTCATTGTGATAAATGATCTGGTGAATTTCACTCTTTTCTGAATCATTCCCAAGATGAACCCAGTTTCTGCCAGTGGATTTGTTATTCATGGCTATTGGTCAAATCGTTTGGACAAATAGCGGTTAGCCTCGTGCTATTTTTAGAATTGTTCACCTATTCACTGTTCATTACTCATGGTGTGTGTCTGGGCTCTGAATAATAGGCTGTTATAGCTGCTCATTCACTGGATGACTGAAGCTTTTTAAACAGAAGGGCAATGGAAGGTAAAAAGTAACTAACGGATGGCAAATCCCCTGGTCTGTGCCCAGCTCCTCTTGCCAACAGGTGAATACCAGTAACCCCACAAAAAGCAGCTGTTTCCCACAGATCGGTGTGCACACAAATCCATCTGCACAGATGTCTCTGCACTGTCAACAGCAAAGGGGGTACACTGAGCTCTCAAGCTGCAATTATCTGAGCCTGCAATTTAGGATACTAAACTGGGGGGAGGGATAGCTCAGTGGTTTGAGCATTGGCCTGCTAAACCCAGGGTGGGGAGTTCAATCCTTGAGGGAAGGCATTTAGGAAAGTGGGGCAAAAATCTGTGTGGAGACTGGTCCTGCTTTGAGCAAGGGGGGGTTGGATTAGATGATCTCCTGAGGTCCCTCCCAACCTTGATATTCTATGGTAGCAAATGCCCTGGTCCTGCAATGGGCCCTGTTTGAACAGAAACTCATGACCCAAGTGAAGGACAGGGGTTCTGATCTGCACCTACAAATCACAGCCTGAGACATTACAGCAATCTAACTAGAGGATGCAAGTAACTGCAGGCACAACCCTGTCTCTGACTGACTGGAGTCCCAGGAATCCCCCTTCTGTCAAGCTGGGCAGGGTGTTTGGGTAGTGACATCAGAAAAGGGGCAGGGTTTTCCTAAAACCTTCAGGGCTCTGTCCTGCACTGAGTATGCTCAGAAACAACATTTCAACTGCTGATCCATTCTCAGATCTGGTCCTAGCCCCACTCATGAAGGACTTGTTCCCCAAGCATCACCCTTTGGGCCTCTTGGCTGTCTAAAATAGCCAATGCAAAGAGTATTTCTACATGGGGAAAGTGTTTTTTTAAATACATTTGCCAAATGAAGAAACAAAAAGTTCCTGTTGGGCTGAAAGTTCTGTTCCCAAAGGAAAAGAATTCAGAAGTTATAAGCAACCTGGAAAAAAAAGGGGGATTCAAATGGAAACAGCTTTGTAGCCTCAACTAGCTCTTTCTCACTCACGGAAACTGCTTTATTCCTCACTTTGCATTTAAAGTTCTTATTGTGGTTCTAAGCCTGGACACGTCTCAGCATCTTCAACTGTATTTCCAAGCTGGATGGCTGGAATGTACAGGGCCCTCTTCTGAAGCACTCAGTAGCAGTGAGTTGTATTTAATCCTGTGAGTTACCCCAAGGGGACTGCTCAGATGAAGAAATGCTACTCTATATGGGGGAGGGACAGCTCAGAGATTGGAGCATTGGCCTGCTAAACCCAGGGTTCTCAGCTCAATCCTTGAGGGGGTCATTTAAGGGACTGGGGTAAAAATCTGTGTGGGCCTTGGTCCTGCTTTGAGCAGGGGGTTGGACTAGATGATCTCCTGAGGTCCCTTTCCACCCTGATAATCTATACAAAATAAATAAAGTTTGCAGTATATAACACATCTGCAAAAGGAGTATATTTATCCGTTACAGGCAGTAAGAGTGGAGATCTGCCTGTTTCTTATATGGTACTGCTCATAGACTCATAGACTTTAAGGTCAGAAGGGACCATTATGATCATCTAGTCTGACCTCCTGCACAACGCAGGCCACAGAATCTCACCCACCCACTCCTGGAACAACTCCTAACTTATGTCTGAGTTATTGAAGTCCTCAAATTGTGTTTTAAAGACCTCAAGCTGCAGAGAATCCTCCAGCAAGTGACCAGTGCCCCATGCTGCCAGAGGAAGGCGAAAAACCCCCAGGGCTTCTTGCAATCTGCCTGGAGGAAAATCTTTTCCTGACGCCCAATATGGTGATCAGCTTAAACCCTGAGCAACATGGGTAAGACTCAGCAGCCAGCACCCAGGAAAGAATTCTCTGTAGTAACTCAGATCCCACCCTATCTAGTGTTCCATCACAGGCCATTTGGCATATTTACCTGCTAATAATCAAAGATCAATTAATTGCCAAAATTACCCTATCCCATCCTACCATCCCCTCCATAAACTTATCAAGCTTAGTCTTGAAGCCAGATATGTCTTTTGCACCCACTACTCCCCTTGGAAGGCTGTTCCAGAACTTCACTCCTCTAATGGTTAGAAACTTTCTTCTAATTTCAAAGTCTAAACTTCCTGATAGCCAGTTTATATCCATTTGTTATTGTGTCCACATTGGTACTGAGCTTAAATAATTCCTCTCTCTCCCTGATATTTATTCCTCTGATATATTTATAAAGAGCAATCATATTCCCTCAGTCTTCTTTTGATTAGGCTAAACAAGCCAAGCTCTTTGAGTCTCCTTTCCTAAGACAGGTTTCCCATTCCTCTGATCATCCTAGTAGCCCGTCTCTGTACCTGTTCCAGTTTGAACTCATCCTTCTTAAACATGGAGACCAGAACTGCACACAGTATTCTAGATGAGGTCTCACCAGTGCCTTGATAATGGTACTAACCCTCCTTATCTCTACTGGAAATACCTCACCTGATGCATCCCAAGACCACATTAGCTTTTTTAACTGCCATAGCACATTGGCGGCTTATAATCATCCTGTGATCAACCAATACTCCGAGGTCCTTCTCCTCCTCTGTTTCTTCCAACTGATGCCTCCCCAGCTTATAACAATAGTTCTTGTTATTAATCCCTAAATCAATGACCTTGCACTTTTCACTATTAAATTTCATCCTATTACTATTACTCCAGTTTACAAAGTCATCCAGATCTTCCTGTATGATATCCTGGTCCTTCTCCGTGTTAGCAGTACCCCCCAGCTTTGTGTCATCCGCAAACTTTATTAGCACATTCCCACTTTTTGTGCTAAGGTCGGTAATATAAAGATTAAACAAGATTGGTCCCAAAACCGATCCCTGAGGAACTCCACTGGTAACCTCCCTCCAGCCTGACAATTCACCTTTCAGTACGACCTGTTGTAGTTGCCCCTTTAACCAGTTCCTTATCCACCTTTCAGTTTTCATTTTGATCCCCATCTTTTCTGATTTAACTAATAACTCCCCATGTGGAACCGTGTCAAATGCCTTACTGAAATCGAGGCAAATTAGATCTACTGCGTATCCTTTGTCTAAGATCAGGTTAGTTTGGCAAGATCTACCTTTTGTAAAACCATGTTGTATTTTGTCACAATTACCATTAACCTCAATGTCGTTAACTACTTTCTCCTTCAAAATTTTTTCCAAAACCTTTCATACTACAGATCTCAAACTAACAGGCCTATAGTTACTTGGATCACCATTTTTTCCCTACTGCTGAGAAAGACCGCCAGTCAGCCAAACTGCTGTGTAATTATGTGCCTGGAATGGGCTGTTGCTGGTGATTTTTCTTTCTCCAGTGTAGTTCCCACAACTGAAATGTGGCTATTTGGATCATCCGTTAATTTCACACTGCATTCCCTTGCCCAACACAGGATATTTTGTTTAATGTCTTTACTGATGTTGTAACAATTATACAAAACCCTGAATCAGTGGGTTACACACTTGGTTGCTCATGTCTGCTGAGTTCTGTGTATTATGCAACTTTTTAAATGCAAATGGAGGCCCAGAGGGTGGGGGCTGTTGGCTGGAGTTGGGAACAAGGTGCCTGGCTGGAGAGAGAGGATGGAGTTGGGCATAAGGGGTCCACTTGTGGGAACTGGCCAGAACTTTGGGACGATAGGATTTCACTGTATCCAGAATGACTTTTCTGGCTATTCCCTGACCTTTAGACAGACAAAGAGATGCCATCAGCTGAGGGTAGGGCCTCACTTGACTCAGCTAATCATAAAATATGGCCAAGCAAGCACTCTCTCTGTCTCTCTCTGGCCCAAAAGACTCTTTGAGGCCACGTCTAGACTACGCGCCGTATCGGCGCGTTAAAATCGATTGCTCGGGGATCGATATATCGCATCTAATCTAGACGGGATATATCGATCCCTGAGCGAGCTTATATCGATTCCGGAACTCCACCAACCCCAAAGAGTTCCGGAATCGACATGGTGAGCCGCGGACATCGATCCCGCGCGGTGAGACGGGTGAGTAATATCAATTTTAGATATTCGACTTCAGCTACGTTATTCACGTAGCTGAAATTGCATATCTAAAATTGATTTTACCCCGTAGTGTAGACCAGCCCTAAGAGAGAGACACAGCACAGGCAGGAGAATAATTCAGTAACCTGGGGGCTAGAGCACAACTTCCTGCTTCAATAACATATTTGTAACTATTTGTTCAGAGTGCAGCAGCATCAACAGGAGAGATGGGGGCACTTCAGGTTGGAGGGGGCATGAACTGAGGTCTCCTACATCCCAGGTGAGTACATAAGAACATAAATATGACCATACTGGGTCAGACCAATGGTTCATCTAGTCCGGTATCCTGTCTTCCAACTTGTGATACGTGCTTCAGAGGGAACGAACACAACAGGGCAATTTTAGAGTGATTCATCCCCTGCCATTCAGTCCCAGCTTCTGGCGCTTAGAGGTTTAGAGACACCCAGAGCATAGGGTTGCATCCCTGACCATCTTGATGGACCTGTCCTCCATGAACTTATCTCATTCTTTTTTGAACCCAGTTATACTTTTGGTCTTTACAACATCCGCTGCCAATGAGTTCCACAGTTGCCTGTGCATTGTGTGAGGAAGTACTTTCTCTTGTTTTTTTTAATGTGCTGCCTGTTAATTTCATTGAGTGACCCCTAGTTCTTGTGTTATGTGAAGGAGTAAATAATACTTCTTTACTCACTTTCTCCACACCATGTATGATTTTATAGCCCTCTATCATATCCCCCGCTTAGTTTTCTCTTTTCTAAGCTGAACAGATCTCTCCTCAAATGGAAGCTGTCCCATACCCGTAATCACCTTTTTGCCCTTCTTTGTACTTTTTCAAATTGTAGTATAACTTTTTGGAGATGGGGCAACCAAAACTGCACTCAGTATTCAAGGTGTGGGCATACGATGGCTTTTTTGTCTGTGCTGCACAGTGTGCGGATGTTTTCAGAGAACTATCCACGATGACTCCATGATCTCGTTCTTGAGTGATAACAGCTAATTTACACCCCAGCATTCTGACTGTATATTGGAATTATATTTTCCAGAGAGAATTGCTTTGCACATATCAACACTGAATGTCATGTGCCTTTTTGTTGCCAAGTCACCCAGTTTTGTGAGACTCCTTTGTAACTTTTCACAGTCAGCCTTGGACTTACCTATCTTGAGTAATTTTGTATCATCTGCAAATTTGGCACCTCACTGTTTACCCCTTTTTCCAGACCATTTATGAATATGTTGAACAGCACTGGTCCCAGTACAGATCCTTGGGGGATCCTTGCTATTTACTTCTCTCTGATCATTTATTCCTACCCTTTGTTTCCTATCTTTTGCTGATACATGCGATGACCTTCCTACTTATCCCATGACAGCTTACTTCACTTAAGAGCCTTTGCTGAAGGACTTTATCAAAGACTTTTGAAAGTTCAGTAACAATATATCAACTTGATCACACTTGTCCATACCTTTGCTGATCCCCTCAAAGAATTCCAATAGACTGTTGAGGCATGATTTTCTTTTACACAAGCCATGTTAATTCTTCCCCAACAAATTGTGTTCTTCTATGTGTCTGATAATTCTGTCCTTTACTATAGTTTCAACCAAAGTGCCTGGAACTGAGGTTAGGCTTACTGGCTTGTAATTGCCAGGATCACCTCTGGAGCCTTTTTAAACCACTGGCGTTACATTAGCTATCCTCCAGTGACCTAGTACAGAGGCTGATTTAAGCAACTGATTACATACCACAATTAGTATTTTTGCAACTTCATATTTGAGTTTGTCCAGAACTCTTTGGTGAGTACCATCTGGTCCTGGTGATTTATTACTGTTTCATTTATCAGTTTGTTCCAAAACCTCCTCTACTGACACTTCAGTCTGGGACACTTTCTCAGATATGTCACTTAAAAAGAATGGCTCAGGTGTGGGAATCTCCCTCACATCCTCTGCAGTGAAGACCTGTACAAAGAATTCATTTAGTTTTTCTGCAATGGTCTTCTCTTCCTTGAGTGCCCATTTGGAGCCTCCATTGTCTAGTGGCCCCATGGATTGTTTGGCAGCTTCCAGCTTTTGAAGTACTTAAAAAAATGCTATTAATTTTTGTCTTTTGCTAGTTTATCTTCAACTTCTTTTTTGGCCTGCCCAATTATACTATTCTATTACATTTGACATGCCAGAGTTTATCATTTTTTCTATTTTTCTCAGTAGTATTTGACTTCCAATTATTAAAGTTTTCAGAGTAGCCGCCGTGTTAGTCTGTATCCGCAAAAAGAACAGGAGTACTTGTGGCACCTTAGAGACTAACAAATTTATTTGGACACAAGCCTGCTTGGAAGTGGGCTTAGCCCATGAAAGCTTATGCTCAAATAAATTTGTTAGTCTCTAAGGTGCCACAAGTACTCCTGTTCTTTTTGCCAATTATTAAAAGATGTCTTTTTGCCACTAACCACTGCTTTTACTCTGTTGTTTAATCCTGGTGGAATTTTTTTGATCCTCTTTCTGTTTTTTTTATTTAGGATATGCTTATGGTTTGAGCCTCTATTAGGGTGTTTTTAAAATGTTTCCATGCAGCTTGCAGGCATTTCACTCGTCTGACTGTTCCAATTAACTAGCTTCCTCATTTTTGTGTGGTTCCTCTTTTTTAAATTAAATACTATCTCCTCCCTGCAAGGATGTTCAATTGAATTACATTGTGGTCATGGTTACTGAGCAGTTCAGCTATATTCACCTCTTGGATCACATACTGTGCTCCACTTAGGACTTAATCAAGAATTGCCTCTCCTCTTGTGGGTTCAAGTCAATAATGGTGTCTTTGCATCTCTCTTGAGGTGTTTGATTCATTTATGATTTTTACTGTATTTGATTCTATGCTTTTTTTCACATATAGTGCCACTGCCTCACCACCATGACCTGCTTGCTCATTCCCATACATTTTGTATCCTGGTATTACCGTGTCCCATTGATTATCATCATTCTACTACGGTTCTGCTATGCCTCTTATATCAATATCTTCCCTTAACACCAGACTCTCTAGTTCACCCTCTTAGTAGTCAGATTTCTTGCATTTGTACACAAGCGCTTGTAAAATTTGTCAATATTTAGTTGTCTGCATTCATGTGATGTAACTGAATGGTGACTCTTCTTTCATTTGACTGTTTCTCTTCAGCTCCTATCTGTACTTTATCAACTTCTATTCTCTCCTCTATACTAGGATATAGCATGTCTGCTTTACCAAATTTTCTGTTAAGGGATGTTTCTGTCCATACCATGTGCTCCTCCAGACCTGTTGGCTTTCCCCCAGCCCTCAGTTTAAAAATTCTGCTATGAACTACACATTTTACATGTCAAGAGTTGGTTCCGTTTTGGTTTAGTGGAGTGCATCCTTCCTGCATAGGCTCCTCCTTTCCCCAAAAATTCCTCATCTCAACAACATTGTTTCACCCATGCATTGAAACCCTGCAGTTCTGCCTATCTAACCGGCTCTGTGGATGAAACTGGAAGCATTTCAGAGAATGCTGCCATGGAGGTTTTGGACTTTAATCTCTTACCTAGCAGCCTAAACTTGGCCTCCAGGACCTCTCTCCTACCATTCCTTATGTCATTGGCACCTACATGTACCATGACCGCCGGTTCCTCCACAGTCCTACATATAAGCCTGTCTAGATATTTCGAGAGATCTGCAGTTATTGCACCCAGCTGGCGGACAAGTCACTATGCGGTTCTCCCAGTCATCACAAACCACTGTCTGTATTTTTAATGATCGAATCCCCCGTTACTATTACCTGTCTCTTCCTAATACATGGGGTCTTCCCCTGGAAAAGTATCCTCAGTGCGAGGGGATGCCATGATATCATATGGAGGGAGGGTCCCACTATGGAACCTTTTCCTTCTGCTCCAGCTTTATATTCTTCTTCCTGAGACTTTCATCCTTCTCAACAGCACAGAGGCTGACAGACGGGGGAATGGGACCCATCTACTCTGTCTTGGAAAGTCTCCTCTCTGTACCTCTCTGTCTTCCTTAGCTCCTCCAGTTCAGCCCCTCTCATCTCAAGAGGCCGTACTCAGTTTCTGAGGGCCAGCCGCTCTGGGATCCTGAGTAATTCCTTGTGTGATTAGCCCACGCTGACATTAGCTGCGGCAGCTTCACTGCTCCAGGACCTGAGTCAGCATGATTAAAGCTAGCTCGGGTTTGTCAGCTCGAACTGCAATCACACGCCATAATTACAGTTTAGTCATACCCAAAAGCATGTCAGGGGGAGGCAGAGGAGGAACACATGGTTACTACTAAGGAAATCTGTCTATCTGTCTATCTGTCTATCCACATATCTCATATGGGGTCTTCACACAGCCTTCTGCAAAGTTTTAAACTCAGATGGAGCCTGATGGATCGTTGTATAGTAAGAACATAAGAAGGGCCAAACTGAGTCAGACCAATGGTGCATCAAGCCCAGTGACCAATGCCAGGTGCCCCAGAGGGAATGAACTGAACATGGAAATTATTAAGTTATCCATCCCACCATCCACTCCCAGCTTCTGAGAGTTAGAGGTTTAGGACACCCAGAGTATGGGCTTGTGTCTCTGACCATCTCGGCTAATAGCCATTGATGAACCTATCCTCCATTAACTTTTCTAATTTATTTTTAAAACCAGTTATACTTTTGGCCTTCACAACATCCCCTGGCAATGAGTTCCACAGGTTCACTGGACATTCTGTGAAGAAGTACTTCCTTTCGTTTGTTTTAAAGCTACTGCCTATTAATTTCATTGGGTGACCACCGGTTCTTGTGTTATGTGAAGAGGTAAATAGCACTTTCTTATTCACTTTCTCAACACCAGTCATGATTTCATAGACCTCCATCATACCCCCCTTAGTCATCTCTTTTTTTAAGCTGTAGAGTCCCAGCCTTTTTAATTTCTCCTCAGATGGAATTTTTGTTGCCCTTCTCGTACCTTTTCCAATTCCAATATATCCTTTTTGAGATGGAGCAACCAGAACTGCACTCAGTATCCAAGATGTGGGTGTACCATGGATTTATACAGAGGCAATATGACATTTTCTGTCTTATTATCTATCCCTTCTTAATGATGCCCAACATTCTATTCCCTTTTTTGACTGATGCTGCACACAGAGCAGATGTTTTCAGAGAACTATCCATAATGACTCCAGGATCTGTTTCTTGAGTGGTAACAGCTAATTTAGATCTCAACATTTTGTATGTATAGTTAGGATGATGTTTTCCAATGTGCATCACTTTGTATTTATCAATATTGAATTTCATCTGCCACTATTTACCCCTCTTCATTGTGAAAACTGATCATTTATTCCTACCCTTTGTTTCCTTTCTTTTAACCAGTTACTGATCTATGGAAGGACCTTCCTTCTTATCCCGTGACAGCTTACTTTGTTTAAGAGCCTTTGGTGAGGGACCTTGTCAAAGGCTTTCTGAAAGTCCCAGTACACTATGTCCACAGGATCCCCCTCGTCCACATGTTTGTTGGATCCCCAGTAAAGCCTGGTTCCCCAGTCTGGCACTTCCAGTGCAGAAAGGGTGGGGGCCGCAAGGATTCTAAAAATTAATACTGGCCACTGCAGGCCAAGGTTACAGCTTCTCTCTGATCTTGGATGGGCAGATGCTGCCACCACCCAAATGCAAAACCCCTTGGAACCCAGGAAGGTGCTCTTGGGAATTCGTTTCTGTGGGGTACTCTCAAGCCCTTTCATCCCCTCACCTCCGGGGAAGAGCTGAAAAAGAAAACAAAGAAATCAGCTGTTGCCATCAGCTAACTAAAAACCATGCACAAACCTCTCAAGACACAAAAATCCAAATCCTGTTCTTAAAAAAGGTAAATTTTATCAAAAACAAAAAGGAAGAAAATACATCTGAAAACTCAGGATATTGCTAGATTTTTAAAAGAACAATTTCAAAAATTAAGCACCCAAAATAGTTTTCTGGGGGTTCAGCTTAAAGGTTGCAAGCAACAAAAGCACCTGGGGTTAGCACAGAGGAATCCACAAGCCATAAGAAATAAACAAAATAAACTTAATCACATCTTTCTACACATTTTCTGATCTACTTACATATCTGGGTTTCCAAATAAGCAATTTCTAGGTATGATTCTGGTGATTTTCATACCTGGCCTTCAGCTTTTCACATCATAACTGCTGCCCTGTTTGCCTCTTCCCTGGAGAATCTTGTTTCAACTTTAAAAAGTTCTAGCAGTCCCATTGGCTCTTTTGGTCAGGTGCCCACTCCCTTTCTTTTATCTATGCAGGGAGACTTTTTAAACCTTTTACAGGTAAAACAAGCAGAGAACAGCCACCAAGAGGGACTTTATAGCTAACTGGCTGGCTGGGTGTCCCCTCCCCAATCATTTATCACACTCTCTCAAAGAATTCTAATAGATTGGTGAGGCATGATTTCCCTTTACAAAAGCTGTTGACTCTTCCCCAACAAATCATGTTCATTTATGTGTCTGGTTATTCTGTTCTTTACCATAGTTTCAACCAGTTTGCCCGGTACTGAAGTCAAGCTTACTGGCCTGTAATTGCCAAGATCAACTCTGGAACCTTTTTTAAAAATTGGTGACACATTAACTATTCTCCAGTCATCTGGTAAGAAGCTGATTTAAACAGTAGTTTACATGCCTAAGTTAGTAATTCTGCAATTTCATATTTGAGTTCCTTCAGAACTCTTGGGTGATACCATCTGGCCCGGATGACTTATGACTGTTTTATTTATCAATGTGTTCAAAAACTTCCTCTAGTGACACCTCAGTCTGGGACAGTTCCTCAGATTTGTCACCAAAAAGAATGACTCAGGTGTAGGAATCTCCCTCACAGCCTCTTCAGTGTAGACCAATGCAAAGAATTTATTTAGCTTCTTCGCAATAGCCGTGTCTTCCTTGAGTGCTCCTTTTGTACCTCAGTTGTCTAGTGGCCCCACTGACTGTTTGGCAACTTCCTGCTTCTGATGTAGTTAATATACATAACTGTCAAATAAATATAACTGTTAGTTGTTATGTCTTTTTCTAGTTGCTCTTTGACTTCTTTTTTGGCCTGCTTAAATATACTTTTACACTTGACTTGTGAGAGTTCATGCTCCTTTCTCTTTTCCTCAGAAGAATTTGACTTCCAATTTTTATGGGATGCTCCAAAATCCATTATGGAGTTTGCCAGGATTCAGCACCAAACCATCTCTGCAGTCACCCCGTGCACTGGATCCTATCAAGGATTAAAGAAGAAAGAGAGGCTGCAGTTTCTACCCTGAGCCATTTCTGAGATTTAACTCTACAGAAAACACCATCTAGGAGAGGACAAACTCCTTTTCCAAAGGCCCGTATCTGCACAACACCAGCTTTATCTGAAACTTTCCAGAAGAACTCCCTTCTGGATAAAGACTACACATGCACAACTTCAGGCAGAAGGGACTAGTTTTGAGGAAGCTGGATATGAGGCATCAAAATAGGCTCGAAAGGCTAATAGAGGAAAGCTGTTTACAGTCTTAACCGTGGCGCCATTCCTGTGACACCATAATGTATAACTTGGCTAGATGGCAACGAAGGGAAAATATGATGATAACTGTCAGCAAGAATTTGAAGGGTATAAACACCAAGACGAGAGACGTGTTTTCAGGGTACCCAAGGGGGTGTCAGAAGAAGTAATGGGGTGGATGTGAGCAATAGAATATTTAGGCAGAATATCAGGAAATGTTTCCATCCCAACTATTATGTTTATTAGAGTGTGGAAAAATCTCCCGTGGGAAGCTATGGAAGCTCCATCACTTGAGTCATTCCAAACTAAGCACGAGATAATACACAGCAGGGAACAGCCCAGGGCTGACCAGGGCAGATGGCCTAGATGACCTAATGGTCTTTTCCATCTCTAGGGTCTCTGATTATAATCTAACCCAAGGAGAGTCTCTGCACCAGGCCTGTCTGACTCAGGATGATGAAGGTCTGGAGAACAGAATGTGAATTTGTTCCAACAGTATTTCTAACTCCTTTATTTAATGCCTCTGGGGAAATCCCAGGGTGTTATATGACTTCAGCCAAACCAAGTGCATTTCCCTCCCACCAGATTTCCATCCAGCAGGCTGCAGACTCGTTGCTCGGTTCTGTCCCATCCTTGTAGCTGGGTTGGTGCTGTATACAGGAGTCTGATTCCTGATCCTCAGAGCATCAGATATAGAGCTCAGGAGGGAGCTCAGGCTCAGCAAAAGGGAATGAGCTATGTCAGAGATAAACCAGACATAGAGGCTGTGGGGCAAAGGTAGATGAGCTCCTCTGCTCAGCTCCTGCCATCTCAGACCTTGCTGCTCCCAAGCCAGATAATGCCCTTGACTGGGCAATTTTTGAATTACTCAAAAATATTTGACCAGCCCTGGCAGTGAGTGCAGTTGCAGGACACAATGCTCCCTGGAGAGGAAGGATGGGCAATGCAGACCCAGCAGGCAGTTCACAAGGCTGAGAGTGGAGAGAGAGAAATAAGAAATTTCCAGTGCAACAGAAAAACCAGATGCCTGGATGGGACACTGGGTGCCCCCCACCTGCCCTCCAGAGCAGCGTCCCTTTTCCGTCCCTCCCCCCAGAAGCAATACTGACTCACATGGCAGACACTTTCACAGGCCTTGGGTGGCAGGCCAATCCTTGCCCACAGATAACCTGCCAACCTGAAACGTATTCTCACCAGCAACTGCACACCGCACCATAGTAACTCTAGCTCAGGAACCAATCCATGCAACAAACCTCGATGCCAACTCTGCCCACATATCTACACCAGCGACACCATCACAGGACCTAACCAGATCAGCCACACCATCACTGGTTCATTCACCTGCACGTCCACCAATGTAATATACGCCATCATATGCCAGCAATGCCCCTCTGCTATGTACATCGGCCAAACTGGACAGTCACTACGGAAAAGGATAAATGGACACACATCAGATATTAGGAATGGCAATATACAAAAACCTGTAGGAGAGCACTTCAACCTCCCTGGCCACACTATAGCAGACCTTAAGGTGGCCATCCTGCAGCAAAAAAACTTCAGGACCAGACTTCAAAGAGAAACTGCTGAGCTTCAGTTCATCTGCAAATTTGACACCATCAGCTCAGGACTAAACAAAGACTGTAAATGGCTTGCCAACTACAGAACCAGTTTCTCCTCTCTTGGTTTTCACACCTCAACTGCTAGAACAGGGCCTCACCCTCCCTGATTGAACTAACCTCGTTATTTCTAGCTTGCTTGCTAGCGTATATATACCTGCCCCTGGAAATTTCCACTACATTCCTCCAATGAAGTGGGTATTCACCCACGAAAGCTCATGCTCCAAAATGTCTGTTAGTCTATAAGGTGCCACAGGATTCTCTGCTGCTTATGGCAGACAGTGAATTCCACAGAGCAGCACTAGAATATCCACAGCAGCTTTCTCCCTACATTCCACATGGAGAATTGACCAGGCAAGGATCTGAGCAGATCTTCCTGCTTGTGCCTGACTGAGAGCAAAGCTAGCCAGAGACTTGGGCTGCGGAGAGAGACCCAGGGACTAAGTCTGCTCAGGGCCTTCGAGGGCAGGGGCACTCACTTTCTTATCCTGAGGGATTCTTCTCTGGACCTGGCTAGAAGAGGCCCTGACCACTTCTTGGCTTCTCACCTGCTGGGCTTAAACAGGACCTCAGATGCTCAGCCATTTAGAGTCACAGAACCAAGGGCTTGTTTTGGGACATGCCTATAAACTCTCTATCCTGCTGTTCTCTCCACCTGGAACAACCTCCCTTTTCCTCTGCCAAACTCTCTCGTTCTCCTTCAAATTCCACTTTAAAACTCACTTCATCCAGGAGTCCCTCCTGACTCCTCCTCAGGGATCCCCCCACAGTCTCCCTTTCCTGGCTATTTGATCACTACCATCTCCTCGCCTTGGCTGTCTCAGACGGTGAACTCTCTGGAGCAAGCACCCAGACTGACCAGGCCGTGTCAGTTTCTGCTGCTCTGTACGTGATGTTCTACTGGCCAAATCCTGAAGTCCCGACCCCTCTTCCTGCCTGGAGTCCTAAGGGTGTCAGGGTTGCTCTGGGCCTTGTGGCCTTGGGCCTTAATCATCCAAAGTGCCATTGGCACCACTGGGCCTGCTGCCTGAGTAGGTGCTGGGAAAGGAGTGCAGGGTGTGGCTCAGTAGTAATGGGGGATTCTTCTGCTGCAGACCACACTGTGTTATCACCTGAGATCCAGCCAGACCCCCCAAGCCCTGGGGCATCTGCTCTTCTGCTTCTGATGCATCTTGACACTTCCGAATTACTTGGCATTTACCTTTCAGCCCCTTTCTTCCTGTGCACATGTCGGGTCCTCTTGGCTGCTCTGTAGGCCCAGAGCGGTCACTGCACATGCAGCTGTAGGCAACGTGCTCATAGGCTTTGGAAGGACGTGTTCCTGCTGTGCTTTAGCCAAGCCAGCTGGACCAGGGTTTCTAATGTCTCATCCAAAAATCACCTGCAGAATTTCCTCTGTGGAACTCAGACAACCCACCAAGGAGGATGGCGGATTGAGCTGGGATTCAGACCTATAGGAACCAAATTCAGCCCTACTATAAACTCCCACCAAATCCCACCAAATCAATTGTGTTGGTCCTGTTTACAATAGGGCTGAATTTTGGCCTCAGGTCTTTCAAAGACTGGTCAGACTTATACTGCTAAGCCACCCCTTCAGATCCCTCCCACAATACTATACTTATCTGATTTCAAAGACACCTGCTGAGTGCTTTTTTCCCCTGCTTTTCTTCTTTGCAAAGTGTAAAACCAAAGACTGGACAAGAATTTTTTAAAGTAAGTTTTTGTCTTTTTCTCATTGGATATTCAGATCGTGTCTGTCTGAGCAGAACCTCATGGGGGTTAATTCACTAGTGGTCCCTGTGTTGTCATTTACACCAGTGCAAAATGAGTGTAAAACATGACCATTCTGATTTGCACCACTTTGCATTGGTGCAAATCATGGCATGAGATGCAGGGCAATAGTGAATCTGGTGAGTGGAAGACTAGTAGGATCATCACTTCAGGGTTGCTCAGTAGGCGAAACCTCAGGAATTTATTCAGTCTATTGAAAATGAATTATTTTACTGACTGATCAGTCAGGTGAAATACTTGCTCTCTTAAAGGCTCAACATCTCCTCCTTCAGCTAAGGGCTGGAGAGCTCCCAGCCCACATCAGAGACTGTCAAGGACTCCTCCAGCAAAACTAGGGCAGACCAGGGTTGGCATTCCTGATATCTGTAAGAGGGATTGTGGGGAACCCTTTCTGTCCCTCTTCCTCTAGCAGACAAGCAGAAAAGGGCACAACCCCCAATTTTCATTTTCCATTTCAGGTCCCCTTTAATGAAATCAGAACAGGACTGTGTCTCCTCTCACTTACACTGCTTTGACATGCTGCAATTTTCCTGTTAGGAGCGAATCCAATGCCAAGAGTGAAGCTTGCCAGTAGGAAGTCAAGGGGGCAGAGGACAGGAACATCACACAAAGGAACTTTGGTGCCGATTCTGAAGGCTACTCCTGTTTAGCAAAGCATTTAAGCACATTTAATCCCACTGATTTAATGGGATTTGAACATATGCTTAAAATTAAGTATGTGCTTAAGTGCCTTGTTGATTAGAGTTGGATTTAAACACATGCTTAACCACGGAGCTGAATTAGGGCCCTACTGGGTAGGTCTACACGCAATAAAACACCCACCGCTAGCTCGAGAGAGCTGACTGAGGCTTACAGGGTTCAGCTGGCAGGGCTGTCAAATTTCAGGGTAGATGTACCCTTAGAGATTAGAAATGTAGGATTAAATCTGGGAAAATGCAGCTGATACATCTGGGGAAAATCATCTAAAAATCATCAGTGGGCAGGAGAAGGGAAGCAGCAAATCTGAAAGAAACCTGGGAGTCAGAGTGGCCAGTAGATTAGATCTGTGCTTGCAATGCAGAGGACCAGCACCATTCTGATCAATACACATAGGGGCTTCAGAGGAGCTGAAGGCACTAGGATTAGCTGCAGCTCTCGTGAAGTCACTGGGATTTGTAAGTGTCCAGCAGCCCTGGAAATGAAGCTACTCACTTAGCTATGTAACTAGGGATGTTGGAGTAAGATTTTAAAAGGGGCATAGTGCACGTAGGAGGCTAAATCTCATGGATTTTCATAGTGACTTACGCTTCAAGGTGACTTAGGCATTTTTGAAAATGGAATGCAAGTTTGTCGTCTCTTGGGTCTTTGGAAACTTCTACTTTCGGTGCCTAACTTGGCTTGTCAGAGGTCAGCTGTGTGCGATAATACTTTAGAAGAGGATTTTCTGAAGCTTGCTCCTCTTGCTGCAGTGCTGGGGTGTCTATCCGGCTAAGGGCAGCCAAACTTCCCTCATTCTACTAGCACATGAAAACCAGGGCTTAAGCCTTACAACAAATTCTGTTTTGCCTTTTCATCCTTGTAAATTTCGTAACTTGGGACAATTCACAGATTAAAAAAGATTTTTTAAATGCACTAATTTTAGAAATATTTGGTCAAATGCTATAAAAATTGTCTGGCACATAAGTAGGATGGTCAGAATTTTAATTTTTTTATCATTTTGACAGGCTATATTGTTTATTTTTAAGCTTTTTAAATTTTTATCAATTTAATTTTTCACAGTTATGCAAAATGTGGGAGGAATAAGACAATGTGGGTCAGACAATAATTATTTAATGACAGTTGATACTGAAATTCCAAAAGTTAAAGCTTTATAACCATCAAAACACAAATTGTCAAGATCACGTCAAAATCTACAAAGTAAATATCCTTAAATCAACCTCTAATAAGTTCCCCAGCAGCATTTCCCGTACTTTGCCGACCTATATGTAAATTTCAGTCATTATCAGTGAAAATATCTTTTCACCAGTTTGTGTTTACTGTGAAATGGACGACAGCCAACATTTATCAATACAAATCTAATCCTTACAAGCCTAACTAAAGCTAAAAATCCTTCAAGGGTAACCACACCCCGTCCTTGAAATATCCTTCCCAGCACAATCAACACTAATAACAGTAATTAATAATACATCAGTACTTTCCTTTATATTGCACAGCCTTCCTTCTGTGGGACTGAATGTTCGTTTTATGTGATAATATATTAAGCTTCCCGATTCCAAGGCCTGTGGTCTAACCTCTTGATAGACAGAAAGAAGCTGGCACCTCATCTCCATAAATAGACCTGGGAGCTACTTTCCAGCAACAAGCTCTCAAGCCCCAAAACAATTAAAAAGACAAGAAGGCCCAGCTGCTGGGATGCCCCTGCTGGGCACTGACGCTGATTAAGGGGTGTTGGTTGCATTGGGAGATATACGGCAAGTGCAAGAAGCCCCCGTACATAGCATATGTTGATCTTAAGGCTGCGTTTGATTCAGTTGACTGAGTCATGCTACAGAAGGCCTTAAAGTGCGGCGGTGTCCCAACCACTCTGCTAGACTTAATTAGTGAGCTGTATAACAGAACCGCTGCCCAGGTACATCTGGAGAATTAGATGTCAGCACCTTTTAAATCCAGATGTGGTGTCAGGCAGGGCTGTGTCTTGGCCCCTGCATTCTTTCCTCGGGCAATGGATCTCATAATGCAGCATTCCATCAGGTCCATATGCATTAAGATCGATGATTTCTCAGTCTCAGACCTAGACTAAGCTGATGACTTTGTTCTTCTAGTACAGAGCCCCGGCAGATGGCGTGAGGCACTCCAGCAAATGGAGGAGGAATCAGCCAAGGTCGGCCTCCTTGTTTTGTGGTCAAAGACAAAGTGGCAAGATCCAGGATCAGGTCCACCCGCAACTCCAAACCCTTTGGCTAATGAAACTGTCAAAGAAGGCTCCAACTTTTTCTATTTGGGTTCTATACGCACCAGTTCCTCCAATACTATAGATTGGCTTTGCAGCTTCTGCAATGATGAATATGGAATCAGCATCATCTCAGCATGACAACCAAGTTCAGAATCTATTCAAATTGTAGTATCTCCATACTGCTGTATGGTTACGAAACATGGACGCTGTGCTGCTCAGACTTGACAAAGCTGGAGGCTTTCCACACAAAATGCCAATGTCGTAAATCAGGCATAAAGTTGGAATGACTTCATTTGTAATGCAGGTGTTTACGGTTGCTCCGGTCTACTGGGGTCATTGTCCACTGCTGGCACCTTATGCTTTTTGGACATGTTGCAAGAATCCTGCAAGACATTCCGGTGAATGCTGTTCTCTGTGTGGCTTGTAACATCTGAGATAAAATTCCACCAACCAGGGGGTGAAGGTGGCCCAGAGGCAGACCCCCTACTACATGATGCATCAAGTCTGTTCTGACGTTGGACTTTCGACCCCTCAAGCTCTTGCGGCCGCACAGGAACAGATCAAATGGTGAACGATTGCTACAGCCGACCATTCAGCTAAGTGCTCAGGAAGAAGAAGCAGAAGAGGAAGAGGAAGAGAAAGAAGAAGTTGTTGAAGTTGCATTCCAAAGCCTGAGTAGATAAAGCCCTGCCCCTTGTCCGGTCAATAATTAGGGGACCAGTTAAACAGAGTGCTTAGCAGGTCTGTGCAAACCAGCAGTTGAATAGAGCTCTATACTGGATACTATGTGGGTGGGTAGACCTCTTGGTCCCCCAGTGAGCTTGCTCCTCTACAGATTGCACTGGGCGTGATCTGATTAACTGTTTGGCTGTGAGCCCATCTGATAGGGTCCTGCTCGGCACCCACAGCTCCCGCAACTTCGTCTGGAGTCCTGTGTGCTCAGCACCTCTGCAAATCGGGCCACGTTTTATCAAATGGAGGCTGCAATTGGACGGCCTACAACTGCTCAGCATCAGGGGCCTGGAACCCAGAAATGAAGGAGAGAATCTGCTGGAATGTCTTCTCTGTGCAGCCACTGCCCCTTGGGAACGCGGAGGTGATGCACAGCACAGTCAGAGAGGGCAACTCGTCATTTCTTACACATGTAGCATCCATTCCATAGTGTAAAATACGTGCTGATGGTGCCGGGGACAGAGGAGGGTCTTGCTCAGTAAAAGGCTGGGTGAGACAGTGGCAACAAGAATACCCAGGGTTGTAACCGTTAATGCAGATAGGGAGATAAAACCTCCTGCTTCAGAATCTAAACCAACTCTGACTATTAGGGATTAAGATGAGACCTTCCTGGCGGCAGATTATCCAATGGTTTCTTCACTTTCCTCTGAGGCATGTGATGCTGGTGACTGCCAGAGACAGGATCCTGGGCTGGATGGCCCTTGGGACTGAGCCATCCTGGCTACTCCTGTGGTCCTCTGAAGACTGGCCACATTCCTATGACACTGAGGTTCTGGGGTCCAACAATGACGGAACTGATTGCAGAACTGGGGAATGCGTCGCTCCTGTGCGGGCATCATTACATGTTATGTGCAACTTCGCTCTCCCAGGCTGATGGACCTGTCGCTGTAACATGATCCAGCCAGAGCTCATGGGAGAATTCACTCACGACAGGTCCTCTGACCCCAGCTAGTGTGGGCTGTAGCTTTCAGTCACAGGCCAGCCCATCACACCTGGACAGTTGGATTTCTAGCCTCTCTCTTCCATCCGTGCAGTGGTTCTCACTGCTTTCCCTCCTCCCATCTTTCCCTCTCCTCCATTGCACCACTCTTCTCAGCACTGGTGAGGTCTCAGCTGGAGCTCTGTGCCCAGCTCTGGGCACCACCCTTTAGGAAAGATGTGAACAAATTGGAGAGTCCAGAAGAGGGCGACACAAATGATAGAAGTCTTAGAAAACCTGACCTATAATGGAAAATTTAAAACACTGGATATGTTTAGTCTTGAGAAAAGAAGACTCAGGGGGAGCTGGTAACACTCTTCCAGTGTTAAGGGCTGTGTTAATGAGGGCAGTGATCAATTCTTCTCCATGTCCACTGAAGGTAGGGCAAGAAGTAAAGGGCTTAGTTTTCAGCAAGGGAGGTTTAGGTTAGATATTAGGACAAACTTTCCAACTAGAAGAGTAGTGAAGCTCTAGAACAGGCTTCCTAGGGAGGTTGTGAAATCCCCATCATGGGAGGGTTGTAAGAACAGGTGGGACAAACACCAGTCAGGGATGTTCTAAATTTATTTGGTCCCGCCTCAGCGCAGGGGACAGGACTTGATGATCTTGGAAGACCCCTTCCAGCCTGACATTTCTATGATGCCAGCTCCCTGTGAACCCCTCACCCACTCTTCATCCCTCCCCTCTGGCCAGCTGCCCCAGCCCTACATTAGTAATGATTTGGGCACAGCCTTTTACTGAAGTCCCCCATTTCAATGTACAATGCACTGTGGGTCACCTCTGGGGCATGCAGTGCCCCACAATGCATTGCACTGTAGACATTGCAGGTACCTACAATAAGCAGGCGCGAGGGGCAGTGGTGCCTCAGGTTCCAGTGTAGGGTCAGGTGGGCATGACATTCAGATTCAGGCAGCGACAAGGAGTGTAGGAAGTGGGAGATGGGGAGTCACTAGGCAGGTTAAATGCTGAGGCTGGGGGTGAAGGAAGGAGTGGACGCTGAACTGCAGCGATGGGACGTATCTTCTACTTCATCACCTGGGGAATGATCTCCAACCTGGCCCACTAGCAAGTGGCCTGAGTCCTGCAGCTCACCCACCCAGGCCATGGGCCACTCAGCGACGAGTTTCAGTCACTACCAGCATTGGCTGGGTATAGACTAGTGCCCAGGGCAGAAGTTTCCATTCTGAATTCCCACTGTCCCTCTGCTCAGATTCCAGCTCCAGTGCCTGCCATGCTGTGCGACTGGCTGGCCTTCCCCTGCAGGCTTCTTTGACCAGGTCTTGCTCCTGGACAGGAGTGAAATATGTCAGTGTGCAAGGCTTGCCTGGGGCTCCGTCTGCCTCTTTCAGCCACATCCTGGCTTAGCTGGAGTTCGGTCCTGTCAACAGCCAGGCCCAGAGACCTGTCTCCTATTGCACTGGGCACTCACACCAGCTTTCCAGGAATACTCTGAGTCATGCTCACATCCTCAATTTCCATTTCTTTTTTGGCTTGCCCATGTCCTGCCACTGGAGTAACAGACAATGTCATCCCAGCATTGCTCGCAGGATCTGGACCCAGAGGCAAAGCGTGTCCCACTGTAATTAGCCTGAGTTAATCTTAGGTCATGCTCTGCACTTAGCTCATAAACACCCCGCCACGCTGCCCGTAAACCACCAGCTTTGGGACCAGCACTGTTCCAGAAAGGGGGCGGAGAGCAGGAGCTGCCCGTCCAAGATGGAGCCTCCATCGAGGTCAGATAAACAGAGCAGGGCCTGCAACAGGAAATTAATTTAAATTTAGAGGAAAGCGTTTTTGTGTGGGTCCAATAAGATGGGGAGATCCTCCTTCTGTTCTTCATTAAGCAACAAAGGGTGAAAGCAACAGCAAACCATGTGCAAACCGCCCAACTGCTGCCCTGACCTCCTGGAACATCTTTATTCACTTAATCTGGGATGCAGGAAATTCTCATCCAAGCCTGTTTTATTGGGCAGTTTGAAGTGAGCTCTCAGCCTCCCAATCAGTAACAGATGAACAATTTTGTATCACATTTTTCTCTTGGATTTTTGGCTCTGCTCTGTCCTCCCTGGAGGCCGATCTGGTCAGACAGCTTGCTGTTCAAACCCTGCTGAGCAGCAGCCTTGCTCTGGTTTTGGGAATGGGCATAGACATGGGAGGGAGAGGGTCCCAAGGTAAGCCAAGGCCACACGGACACACCTTGCTTGGTTTATCTCAACTTGTGTCTGTTGTCTCCGTCTCCCGCTCACCTTCTCTTTCGCTCTCACCACCTCCCTCCTGACTCCTTTCTCCAGATGCTTTCGGGGCTGGTATCAGATATTTAGCCCATAAAAATCAATCAAAACAAGATCACAACTTGACACTGAGAGGCTGAAGGCCAGACAACAGACACTGATAAACTGTCAGGCAGGCTGACTGAGACATGCAGACAGCCGGGCGATAGAGAGCTAGGCAGAGGTTAGCCTGTACCCTGCCTGACATCCCACCATCCCTCACACAGATGGGGCTGAGGCGAGACAGCTGGAAGCTGGAGTGGCTCAGGGAGAGAGCTGGGAGAAGGCCTGGTTTATAAACAGTCCCGTCTCTCCTCGGGCCTTAGCGACTGTGTGGCAGGAGGCCAGGAACCAAAAGAAGGGAGAGGGGAAAAATCAGAACTATAAGCAAGTGGTGGAATTTCGCCTCTGACTATGTGCCATGCTGAGTGAGGCTAGGTGATGGACAGTCTCTTATCTCAGGCAGATCAGCCCAAAGAGCTGTTAACAAGACTTAGCCAGGGCCTGGGTCCATTTGCCTTTGCAGGTGGCAGAGAGGACAGAGGAGGTGGTGGAAGGACGATGAGGAAGGGTCAGTGTCAATGTTTCATCAGCCCCAGAACTGATATCCAGACAGGTGACTGATGGGCTTATCTTCATCACACATTTTTAAACAAGGTCCACGTAATTAGGAAGAGAAGTGAGACCAGTGTGTATTCCCATATTGCTGAGAAGCCAATGGCTGTGAAAATATGGGGGGTAGGAACTGAAGCCAAGAGGTAGGAGGGAAAACAACACAATAAAGATAATGGATTTCGGGGAGACAGACTTCAGCAAAATCTGGGAGTTGGTAGGTAAGAGCCCTTGGGAGGTAAGTCAAAGGGGAAAAACAGTTCAAGAGAGTTGGCAATTTTTCAAGGAGACATTATTAAGGGCACAAGAGCAATCTCTTCCATTGCTTAGGAAAGATAGAAAGTGAGAGACAACCCTGGCTTCATCAGGAGACCTTCAATGATCTGAAACTCAGAAAAGAGCCCTACAAAAAGTGGAAACGAGGTCAAATTACGAAGGATGAATATAAAGAAATAACACAAGCATATAGGGACAAAATTAGAAAGACCAAGGCATTAAACTAGCTGGAGACACAAAGGGTAACAAGAAAACATTCTACAGATACATTAGAAGCAAGAGGAAGCCCAGGGAAGACCTTACTCAGCGAGGGGGGAAAATAAATAACAAAACATATGGAAATGGCAGAAGTGCTAAATGACTTTTATTTCAGTTTTCACTAAAAAGTTTAGTAGCACCTGGACATCTAACAATGAACGTCTGTGAAAATGACGTAGAGTCAGAGGGAAAGAACAAGTTAAGAATTATTTAGACAAGTTAGATGCCTTCAAGTACCCAGAGCCTGATGAAATGCATCCTAGAATACTCAAGGAGCTGACAGAGGAGATATCTGAGCCATTAGCGATTATCTTTGAAAAGTCATGGAAGACAGGAGAGATTCCAGAGGACTGGAAAAGGACAAATATAGTGTCCATCTATAAAAACAGGAATAAGGACAACCCAGGAAATTACAGACCAGTCAGCTTAACTTCAGTACCCGGAAAGATAATGGATCAAATAATTAATTAAGCAATCTGTTTGCCAGCATCTAGAAGATAATAAGGTGATGAGTAACAATCAGCATGGATTCATGAAGAACAAATCATGTCAAACCAACCTAATAACTTTCCTTGACAGGGTAACAAGCCCAGTGGATGGGGGGAAGTGGTATATGTGGGATATCTTGACTTTAGTAAGGCTTTTGTTACTGTCTTGTATGACCTTCTCATAAACAAACTGGTGAATACAACCTAGATGGTGCTATTATAAGGTGGGTGCATAACTGGGTCCAGAGAAGAGCAACAAAAATGATTAAAGGTCTAGAAAATATGGCCTACGAGGGAAGACTGAAAAAATTGGGTTTGTTTAGTCTGGAGAAGAGAGGACTGACAGGAGACATGAGAACAGTTTTCTGCTACATAAAAGGTTGTTACAAGGAGGAGGGATAAAAATTGTTCTCATTAACCTCTGAGGACAGGACACGAAGCAATGGGCTTAAATTGCAGCAAGGGCAGTTTAGGTTGGACATTAGGAAAAACTTCCCACCTGTCAGGGTGGTTAAGCGCTGGAATAAATTGCCTAGGGAGGTTGTGGAATCTCCATCCCTTGAGATTTTTAAGAGCAGGTTAGACAAACACCTGTCAGGGATGGTCTAGATAATACTTAGTCCTGCCATGAGTGCAGGGGACTGGACTAGATGACCTCTCAAAGTCCCTTCACATCCTACAATTCTATGATTCTATGGATAGGTCTGGGCTAAATGCTCTTTGCTAGCTACTCTCTCCAGGAATGTTGTACATGTGTCACGTCAGGGCCAGGGAGAGACCAACCTGCAGGGGAAGATGGGATGTAGGGCACTGCCTTTGGGTTAGTCACCCCCAGCAGGGTGCCCGCAGCGCAGTATGACCCAGTGGCAGGTTTGTGTGGGCTGCTTCGCCAGCCAGAGCCAGAACACTCCCATCCACGCTTACGCTACAGTTTTGGTCCACCGACATTGTGATGCTGCCAGCTCCCACACTTACTCAGGCCAGGTCTGAGGAATGATGCTCACTCCTCCGTGAGTTCATTTTCAGAGAAGCTGCAGCCCAGGCTGATATTGTTATAAATGCCTCTGAGATCTGGGACATGGAGGGGGATTTGGTGCCATGTTCTTGGCAAAGAGAAGGATGTCAATGACACCGGAGACAGGACAGCCTGTAAAATCTTTCACGCCTCTACCCAGAAGTGCTTTTTCCATTCTCCGCTGCTCGGGTCTCCATGTGTACTGATGTGTGACATCCAGACATGCTGCCCTCCCCAGCCCATCCCACCTCTCTGTCCTCTGAATGCGCCATTGGATTTGAGAGCCACCTTTCCAGGGAGCAGAGATTGAACACGAGGGGCGTGCTCACAAGAACTGACTTGCAGTTATGCACAGCAGAGAGGCCTTAGTTAGCAAAGGACATGAGCACCTGCTCTAATTTTGAGTACGTGGGTGATCTCTCTGACTCCAATGGGTGTGAGACCTGTGGCCTGGTGCTCTTGGGCATAGGTGTTGACTCCCTGAGTGCTCCGGGGCTGGAGCACCCATGGGGAAAAATTGGTGGGTGCTTAGCACCCACTGGCAGCTCCCCGCCACACCCCAGCTGACCTCTGTCTCCTCCCCTGGGCACACCGTGTGCCCACTTTTCCCCTTGGCTCCCAGCACTTGTGCCACAAAAGAAACAGCTGATTTGTGCGGCAAGTGCTGGGAGGGAGGGGGAGGAGGGGGATGCAGCGTGCTTGGGGAAGAGGCGGGGCTGGGGTGGGGATTTGGGGAAGGAGTCCAATAGGGGCACGGAGGGGGCAGATTTGGGGTGGGGACTTTGGGGAAGGGGTTGGAATACAGGTGGGGTCAGGGTGGGCGGGCATGAGCACCCACCAGCACTGGGGAAAGTTGGCGCCTATGCTCTTGAGGGCAAGGAGCAGGGCTTAATTTGCGCCACATCAGTTATTAAAGTAAAAGAAATTGCTTGAGTCCCGGAACCTCTTTCATTACAAATTAAGCCCTGGCAAGGAGCTCTCTGATCCTGTCTGTCAGTGATCTGGGGAAGAGCAGCTCCAGAGCTGCTTCCTCTGCATAACCTGTCTAGCCAGAACTCCAGAGCCAATGGAGCTCTCTGCTTCCACCTACTGGTGAATAGCGGAAGTCTGGCTACAGAAACCGCAGTATTTGCACAAGATTTCTACCCAGAATTCTTCCAGTGACACTTTGATAGTCACCATAAAAGGACACAAACTCAGAACTGGTTGGGTAGCGAGACTGAAAGTGGAGTATGCAAAAGGATTATTACCAGATTGCAGGAAGTGCTGTGTTGGTGACAAGGTGTAATAGAAATGAACTATCACAGAGAGGGAGAGAAAAAAGAAACCCATGCAGCTGAGTCTAATTATCCAATTCTTTCACAAGCTGCTGGGGAAAAACAGCTCAAGAAAAGGCCACGAATAGGAGAGGCAAAATCACCTTGGAAAAAAGGTACTGAGTGAGGGAGCCTGGGACCCAGAAACCTTCAACTTCCCTGAGAGGTAAGAAAAGTCATGGGGAAAAGAGACTGAAGACTTTGGGTGTAAAAGATGTTAAACTAAATACTCCTTTAGAAGTACATTCTCCTTGGCTCCCTTTTTCTTCCCCCGCACACACCTTTTTGTGTGGTGTGCAGGTCAGCCTGGCCCACCAGGCACTAGCTCGATAAACACAAAGACTTGTCTTTGCTCAAGGGCCTTATACAGTTCTGGTTTTCCTCCACTGGGGATTGGTGGGAGGATTCTTTGACAGGGCCACTCCACTTTGAATGGCCCTTTAGAACAGTGTTTCCCAAACTTGAGATGCCACTTGTGTAGGGAAAGCCCCTGGCGGGCCGGGCCAGTTTGTTTTCCTGCCCCATCTGCAGGTCTGGCCGATCACGGCTTCCCCTGGCTGCGGTTTGCTGCTCCAGGCCAATGGGAGCTGCTGGAAGCAGCGGCCAGTACATCCCTCGGCCTGTGCCACTTCCCGCAGCCCCCATTGGCCGGGAGCAGTGAGCCAAGCGCAGCGGGGTCTTTCTCCATGACTAGGGTTCCCGGGCGCCAGTACAATACAGATAATAACATCGATTGTTGCTGTGTCTTCCCAAGTTGATGCTGTGTTTGCTGCCTCTTAAGGGTGCCCAGGGATGGTATTTAGTGACCCCAGAAATTCTGGGTGGGGTCTTGGCCCGGTTGTGTTTGTTAGTTTTAAGAGGGACCCCAACTATTTGAACCTGACCCTTGTAGCTGCTGACAACCCTTGGCAGAAATGTTACATGTAAGTGCCTTGCTGGAGTGCAGAACGAACCTGCCTTGTGCCAGCGGTGTATGCCTGCCCTGGCACGAGCAGCTCCTGGCTCCCAGGACGCAGGGGCAGCATCAAGGAGTGAGAGCTGCTGAGCCGGAGGGACAGAGAAAGATGGAAATGTCGATAGAACCTGAATACAAGGCCATTGAGAGCTGCCCTGATACCCCCATAGAAGGCACCGTGGTGTTTCATGATTGGAGAATGGAGGAACAATTTCCCTGGCTGGACCTCACCTGCCCATAGAGTAGAGGAGGCTGACCATTCCCAAGCACCAGGCAGCTCCTGGGGAGGAGGTAGCAGTCATGAGACATATCAGCTGGGGGGATGGGGACTCAGTCTTTACCAGGAACGTAGTGACTGGGAGACCCGTCTGGGACCATGCCTGCTGGTGGGGAAGGTGGTGCATCTTGTGACACATCAAGAGGTTGGGGTGCGCTCTGGCTGTGGTACAGACTAGCCCCAGTGACACAGGGCGGAGCAGGAGAGGTAACAGAACGCTACATTTAAATTATTAGGAAGTCTTAAGTCTATGGTGTCCGGTAATTTTCTCTGAAATACTTCTGGGCATTCTATACACAGGGCCAGCTAGTCAGGGGTCTGCAGGGTCTGAGTGGCTGGGTAAATAGAAGGGGGTTCAGTATCAGGCACTGACGGGGACATAAAGCCCACTCAGAAGTAATGGGCTCCACCTGAACTATCATAGAAGAAGAGTGCTGGCTTGGAGACATGGCATGATGCAGGTGCCTGCTGTGGCTCCTGGATTATGGTTCCACTGAGGTTTTCACTTAAAGCAGAATTCAGATTTAACCCAGGACCTAGGGGAAAAGTGACAGATGCCGAGGAGCTCACAGCTGAGACAAACACATCCACCAGGGAGGTCACAAAGAGGACTCCAGTGCTGGTCATTAGGAGAGGACAGAAAGTGCAGCTGAACTGGAGGAGGGACAGGCTGGAATCAGTCCCAAAAAATAACAGAACATCAGAGAAAGGAGTTAAATAAAAACAGCCACTCGGCCAAACCCACAGAATTTAAATGCCTAAATACCAATGTGAGAGGCTCAACAACGCAGCGTGGAGAACTAAATAACTGGGAGAGGAGAGGAGCTTGACATATGAGGCATTACTGAAAGTGGTGAAATGACACAGATCAATTTATAATCCCGGTGGAGGAGGAGTGCTAAACCTGAGACATTTCTGCATGGAAAGGATGATCTGGTAGAATCTGTAAGATACAAAAGCATAAGAATGTAGAAAATCCAGCCCAAGTGAAGCTGGTCACCAGGGACATGAACAATGACAGTGTGATGGGATAAAAGCCCGTCACGGGCCGAACGGGGCTAGCAGCCAGTTAGGTACATCTGGTTCCTGTGCTAGAATTAATTAGCTGCTTCTCAGCCAGAGGAGCAGGACTAGGAGGCATCAGGTGATAATTTAATGGGCACCTGGGCCTCTTAAAAGGGAAGGAGTCCAGTCGGAAGGGAGGAGCTACCGAGAGCAGAGGGATTGCTGTGGAGAGGCCTGAACCAGAGTTTGCAGGAGAGCAGGAGACACCTTCAGAAGGCAGCTGGAAGGGCCATTGCTCTGTGCCAGAGCTGGGGCATGAGACCCCCGAGTGCTGAGACAAGAGATTGAAGACAGAGCCCACAGGAGCAACTGGCTTGTTGTGGAACTTTGGATACTAGTTAGAGCTGTTGTTACCCTGAAAGGATCTGAACTAGGCACTTCTCAGCTTGGGGGTGTTGGAGACAAAAAACTCTGCAGTGTAGTGCCCTGGTGTCAGGGGGCGCCCAGATGATGAGTGCGCACCATAACAGGCAGGTAAAACCGGCGTTGAAAAATAGGATGTTTAAGGCAGAATTTCTCTGCATCAGTCTTCACCTCAGATGATGCTGGTAATACCTACCCTAGAGCTACTCTTTACAGGTAATACAGATGAAATACTGTCAGAGACTGAGATGTCAGATGTGTAAGTGGTAAAACAAATTGATTCACCGAGACCAGACAGTGCATCCAGGGGCCCTGAAAGAGCTGAAGAGTGCAATGGCTCAGCTGGGAACAAAAATATGCAATCTCGCATTTGTGTCGCTGAGAGCTGCAGGTCGCAATGCTTTAGCAAAGGGTGTGGGGCCAATGCTGGGAATGACAGAGCAGTGAGCCTTATGTCCATGCCAAGAAAATGGGTTCAGTCAATCGTTGCAAGCAGAATTCTAAACCACCTAGCTGACAAACACATCTGGCTTCTGTCAGTTGTGCATGTCATAGAATTTAAGGCTAGAGGGGACCATCAAGGGGACCTTCTGCAAATCCCAGACCATTAATTTTCACTTAGATGCCCCTATCTGAGAGGGGGCAGTGGAAAAAAAAACTGTCCGTGTTTAAAAATCAGTTTAATCCGGTTGCATAAACACTATGGTGGACTGATTATAACTGTATAGCTGTTGCGTGGTGTCACTGCAAAGTGGACTGCAGGGTTTGCGTGCAGGAGGGAGCTCTGGGCTCATGCAGAGTGCTGGGGTGCAGGAGAGGGTGAGGGGTGTGGGCTCTGAGAGGGAGTTTGGTGCAGGAGGGGGCTCCAGGCTGGGGCAGGGGATTGGGGTGCAGGAGAGGGTGCAGGGTCTGGGAGGGAGTTTGGATGCAGGAGGGGATTCTGACCTGGGGCAGAGGGTTGGGGTACAGAAGGGGGTGTGAGGCGCAGGCTCTGGCCAGGAGGCACTTACCACAGGCAGCTCCCGGCCGGCGGTGCACCGGGGCTCAGGCAGGCTGCCTGCATGCAGCGGCCCCACACTGCTCCCAGAAGCGGCTGTGGCTTGCTGCTGATGGCACATCTCTGCACGCCCCTTGGGGGAGAGGGGCAGTGGGTCTCCATGTGCTGTCCATGCCAATAAGCACCACCCTCGCAGCTCCCATTGGCCGGTTTCCAGCCAATGGGAGCTGTGAGGATGGTGCTGGGGCCAGGAGCAATGCAGAGAGTTGCTTCACCCCTTCCCCCACCAGGGGTGCGCAGAGACATGCTAGCAGCAGCTGCCTGCTTCTGGGAGCGACGTGGAGCCACAGCATGCAGGCAGCCCGCCTGAGTGCCCTGGTGTGCCGCTGGAGTCATAACGGGACGGATAGAAATGTTAGACAGACTGGATTCGGCCCGTGGGCCGTATTTTGCCCATCCCTGATCCAGACTGAAAAACATCTTCTCTAGTGAGTGTTATACATAGTCAATATTCATAACTTCAGGTACAAAAATGATGCATGCACAGAAATAGGATAATCATAGTCAGCAAATCATAACCTTTCCGATGGCATCTCACATGACTTATCTTACATAAAATACATTATAATTATGTCATACTCATATCATATTAATATCACTGTGAAGAACAGGGTGCAGAGTCACAACTTCTTCTCAGAGCAAGACAGAGAACTCGGGATTCCTGACCTGCACCTCCCCTAGTCTAGCTGCTAGGCCACACTCCACTCTCAGAATTGGGAATGAAGCCCAGGAGTTCTGACTGCTACTAACTCTGCTCTACTCATAAGTCCCACTTCCCTCCCAGAGCCAGGAGCCCTGACCCCCAGCATTCTGCTGCTGTGAGTGTAACTGATATTACCTGCTTCCCTTGGTCCTGTCTCAGCACAGGGTACTGGACTAGATGATGATCTCTCAAGGTCCTTCCAGGCCTGCGATTCTCTGATTCTTGTGACTGCTCTACATGGAGGCTTGTAATTATCCCAGCAGCCTAAGTGCTGCTTTCCTAGGCCAGGGTTTACGATCCTGTGGGGTTCAAAACCTCCCAATGACCCTGGTGCAAGATTCCCACTTTTCTAATTGTCTTTTTTTTTAAAGTTTCTATTATTTACATAGTGAGGAACCATCTTTTAAAACAGGTTTTAGCATGAAAAACGACTGCAATCTGTCAGTTACAGCATGGCGCACAACAAACCCCGGGTGCCCTACGTTTTACCTACTGATCACAAAACCTGATGGCTTGTCCCACAGGTCTGGAGACTGAGAGGTGTGATGGCTTTAGTGAAGAGTGCTCTTCTTCCCAGGGGGATAATGTCTCCCCTCCTCCCATCTTCCTAGGTTGCATTTGTTAGGGGCATCTCCCACACACTAGTGAAACACTGGCCATCTTTTCTGCCAGTTTGAGTAAACTGTAAATATAATGGGAAAGAAGGGAAAAAACAATAGTTAATAAGTTTACTTAACTCCAATCCAATTTCTCCAAATGGCCGTTTGACTAGATGGAAAGTTTGAAGCTTAACAAACCAGCCATTACTTAGCAAACGAGAGCCAGAAGAGGCCGGGTTCTGGAAATCCTTAAAGGTCCCATTTTAAAATTAATTTGAACTAAGGTGACCAGATGTCCCAATTTTATAGGTACAGTCCCAATTTTGGGGTCTTTTTCTTATACAGGCTCCTATTACCCCCCACCCCCATCCTGATTTTTCACGCTTGCTATCTCGTCACCCTAATTTTAACTCATATGCTAAGTAACAGATTTAGTTGTAAATCTCCAGAAAATGTAATCTTTACTCACAGATTGCAGATTATTTTCCTGCAGGCCTTCGGGGCTGGTGCCAAGCCAAAGGGCGGCCAGTTGCTTCAGAAGTGCAGGTGTCCTGTGGAGAACCTGAGTAATCTGTGAGGGGTGTAAAACTCAGTGAAACCCCCCAGACCTAGGGCCTTTAGCATCCAGCAAACAAACTCCCAAGGTGAATTCCTGGTAATGGATCCAGCCCTGTTAACTCCCATATCTGCATCAGGCCTGCAGAGCTTGTGTGGTCTCCTTTTCCTTGGGAGCTGAGTACATGGCCCCTATGAAGCAGAGATGATGAATATCTTGCAGGAGATTCTCCCTTTGCTGAGGCTCCTGGGGGACAGGAATAAGAGATGTGGGGTGGGAGGGAGGACAGAATTGTGTGACACATCCCTCCTGCCCCAACAGTTCCAAGCCACTTCTGCTCTATTCAAGGATGTCTGTGACAGACAGTCTGCATACCTGGTGGTGAGAAGAGTGTGAAAATCCTGCCCCCCACCTGCATGATTGACAGAGGAGGATCCCCCATTTGTCCATACTGCTGGTGGCCACAAGAGCAGGGAGAAAGTATGAGTGTCAGAGAGCCTGGGTCTTGAACCCTCATCTACAGGGCTCAGTAAATTCCATCCTGCCACCCAATGACTTGCTCATGAATGCCAGAATTGAAGCTGAACTCCTGAGATCTGCTTGGCGGAACACTGGGAGTCCTGAATGCTTCCCGCCATCTTTTTAAACGAAGCACAGAAAAGGAAGTTGCCCATGCAACTGGGTCCCCCTGCTTCGGACTGCTTCTCCTTCAATACCTGCTCCTATTGCCTGCTGCTGATCTCCTGGTAACCTGACCCTGCCTGACACCTGACTTTTGGTTTGCCCTCTGGCCTGTCTTGGACTCTGACCTCCTGGTATCTGACCCAGCCTGGCCCCTGACTCCTGCTCCGACCACCATGTCAGATCGCTCACATCCTGGTTGTGACACTTTGCATGGATCACTTAGATCACAGGAGTAGGTCTAGCGTCAGCAGAATGGACCTGGCTAAAGCTTTGGGAGCACCATGTGATGGGTTTACATATGCACATTACTCAATCCAGCCCCTCTCTTAAGGCTTCTAACTTTTATTCTATAAATTTCAGGTGTAATCTGAAACTATTTTAAAACCAATTCCTTAAATTTCCCATTACTTGAAGTATCAGCCAGTGGCCTCTTACTGAGTATATCTAGAGCTCTTCCAGACAACTTTGCAACCAAAGTGGTTGTCTTTTGATCCTCAGGAACCTCATGGAGCACACACAGCCTCTGAAAGGTGATGAAGTATTCAGTAACGTCCCCAGTTTCGCTGTATGCAGGATACAACTGTTCCCATTTGTGGATTTTTGGAGAGGTGGGGCCCCCTGGTATGGGGTTCTGTTTCTGCCACTACATCAAGGCCAGTGCATGCTTTCTCTCTTTGTCCCTTTCTTCCATTTCTTTGTCTCTCAGTTCCATGTCTTACCTCTGGGCCTCCATTTCTTTGACTTTCAGTTCCAGGGCAGCTTTTTGCCTGGCTGCTGCTTCTTTGTCTCTCTGTTCCTTGGCTTGCTTCTGGGCTTCCTTGGCCCTCTTGTGGGCTGCTTTTGGTCTGGCTTCTTCTGCTTCCTGTTCTTTTATCTACAATTGTCTTAATTCCACCTGTCTCTTGCGCATCTTTTTGTTTTCTTCTGCCTGCAATCTGTAGAGCTCCAGCTTTTTGGAAGCTTCATTTTCACCCATTTTCCTGCTTTTCTGCCCCTACGTCTCTTGCCCAAAATAAGCAAACAGAAAATAACAACCTGGTAATCACTTTGTTCTCCAGCCAACACACTTAAAACCACCTCCAGTGTCTCAGAGCAATAAGCTATGCACATTACCCTGCTCGCTGCATCACTGTGATGAGTTGCTCCCCAGTCCGGGATGCCACCTGATGTACTGGGACACCACTGAGCCTGCCTGTTCCACCAGCCTGGGCTCCCTCACTGTGTCCTGCTGAGCCAGGCCTTCTAGCCTCCTTCAGCACACACACAGGTAGGGACACACCCAGCTGCAGAAAGACACAGACACTGAGATCAGCTCTGCCTGGGAAGGCAGCTAGGGAATTGTGCAGCACTCAAGTGCACTCCCCCTCTGGAGCGTAAACCCCAAATTGAATTGTCTTGTGCTGCACAGAGAACTGTACAGCATGAGCTCATTGAAATTTGCCCCCTCCCTCAGTGTGGCGAGAGATATGCACAGCTTCCCCCCCACCCAGTTATGAATTACACAAACTGGGTTAAAGACAAAAACAAGTTTATTAAGTAGAAGAGGTCGATTTTAAATGGTTATAAGAAATAGCCAACAGATCAAAGTAGATTACATTAGTAAATAAACAAAAACCACAAACTGAACTTAACACACTAGATAGGTAAGATGTAAATCAGCAAATTCTCATCCTGAGTGGTAAACAGGCTGGCAGATTCTTAAGGCACAAGTTGCCTTGACTTTCCCAGGTTTTCATACACAGGCTAAAGATCCTTCTAGCCTGGGACCATCACTCTAACAGTTCAGTCCTTGCCCCTCAAGTGTTTCCAGGTGTGTTGTTGCAGGGAGAGTCAGGTCCCTCAATGTTGTCATTGTCCCCCTTTTATATCTTCTTCTTGCTTGCTGGAAAGTTCTTTTGCTGTGACCTGGGTCAAACAGTTCTCATTGTGCAGTGCTGTCTCTGAGAGGTTTCTATTGCACACAGTTCCTGGGGTAATCCTGGTGCTCGTGTGTATGTCATCAATAAACCATTAACATCGTTTGGCCTTTTTACTGTTGTACCTGAAAGGCAGCTCATGGGTGCTTTCAACCTCATAACGTATTTCAGTAACACAAACATAGCCAAACTTCATGACTTCACATACGGTGATAGCACATACAATCCAACAAGCTATTAATGTCTAGCAGATCAAGACTTTTAGAATGATACCTCACAAGACATACTTTGTATATCCGAATTACATGAATATTGGGGTGTCACACACCAGACATGCTCAAGTGGGCTGCCCCTTTCAGGTGGACAACCACACCCTGCTGCCCAGGTTGTCCTGCTGGCCTCAGAGACTATTGCAGGAGCAAGTCAGGCAGCTGCGTACCAGAAACACTGCACTCCAGACCTAGCTTGTGCAGCCCTCTTCCCCCTGCCTCCTGTTTGTGATACAGTCTCAGTCCTAGGCTACTGATCATGCAGAGGTGAGTCTGGTTATCAGCCTGCTGTCCAGGGAAGACTGGGTCTCCCCCTTCGTGGAGCATGACAGGCAGCCTTGAACTGTCGAACTGGGAGGTCTTCCTCCAGGCCATGTCGGGGCTATTTGATGATCTGCACTGAGCTCAAAAGGTGGAGGCAGCCCTAACAAAGCTGTGATGGGGCAGAGCACCATGACCTCCTGTGCCCTGCAATTCCACTGCCTCATGGCTAATACAGACTGGAATGAAGCACTGCAGCTGTACTACTTTCAGTGGGGCCTTCAAGAGGATATTAAAGATGAGCTAGCCTGCGTGGAGATGCCCATGAGTCTGGATGCTGTCGTGGATCTCATCATCCGTATAGACAATTGGTTATGGGAACAAAGGGAAGAAAAAATGGGGGTCTTGCAACTCTCCTATCCATGTACTCTGACCTCTTCACCACTGCCTCCTCCAAGCTGATGCAGGTGGATGTGGGCTTTTGACCGCTCACCCCTGTAGAAAAGGAATGATGATGCTAGCACCATCTCTGCTTCTACTGCAGCGAGTCAGGTCACTCCCTCTCTGCCTGCCCCATAGGAATCAGGGAAAAGAGCTTCTTTGCACTTCAGTCTTGACTGGAACACACCCTGGGCTCCACCTAAGGGCTCCCAACTTTCAAGTGCCGGTCCAGATGCACATACCTCTGCAAATTCCCATCCTATCAATGACTTGAGTGCAGCTGACTACTTCATAGAGACAACAGCGCCTGGATCCTGCAGCTTCCCCTGCAACGCAAGGCCACTCCCAACCTTATAGAGACTATTGATGGATTCCCTTTTTTGTTTGGTCCAGTATCAGAAGAAACAGCTACTCCGGAGGTTGTGATTCAGGGGCATGGAGAAACATTACCGTTTGGTGTGATCCCTTCTCCACATTTTCCCCTGATCCTCAGTATCTCCTGGCTGGCTCGCCACTATCTGCAGAGGAAGTCTGTTTTCCATCAGAGTTTTTTTCAGCAGCACTTTTAGGGAGCAGTAGATCCTGTCCCAGCATCTAAACCTTGAGGGGCTCTGGTGGGGGCAACTATCCATGCAGAACTTTCTATTGAGGCTACGTCTGAACTGCCCTCAAAATACCAAGACTACACCGTTGTTTTTGTAAAGATCTGACAGCACTCTGAGAATACTCCAGGAGAACCTGGCCCATGGGTTTATCCACAACTTGACCTCATTGGCTGGCACACCAGCCCTTTTCATCAAGAAGAAAGACATCAGTCTCTGCCTCTGCATTAACTACCTCTAAATGAATCAGATAACTATCAGGAATCATTACTTGCCACCCTGATTCCCAAGTTCCTGAATAGCATGGGGGCTACCCGTATAGTCATTAAATTGGACCTACAGGGGACATACAACCTCATGCAAATTAGTGAAGAAGATGAGTGGAAGACTGTCTTCCGATATGGCCAACTATGAATCTTTCATAATGCCCTTCAGGTTGACCAAAGCCCTGGCCACGTTCCAGGATTTTATAAGTGATGTGTTCCCAGATACATTGGACCAGTACATAATAGTCTACCTAGATAATATATTGATCTTCTCTAACTACCTTGAACAGCATATGGCTCACGTCCAAATGGTCCTGGAATGCTTATAGCAGCATGGCCTTTATGCCAAGCTTGAGAAATGTGATCAGGCCTCCACAGAGTTCTTGGGCTTCATCTTCTCCCCAGAAGGGAACAAGATGGACCCAGGCACGGTCCAGGGCATCCACAATTGGCCAACTCCTCACACAGTACACAACCTCCAATGCTTCCCGGGATTAGCCAGTTTTTATTGACCATTTATCCTGAATTTTTCAAAACAAATTGAGCCCTTCACCACTCTCCTCTAGAAAAATGCCCAATTCCACTGGTCTTCAGAGGTCCTGCATGCATTCAATCAGCTGAAACTTGCCTTTACTACAGCATCCATATTGTCTCATCCAGATGCCACACAAGCCTTCACTGTAGAAGCTGATGCTGCCTGTATGGAGATCGGGGCTGTCCTCTCCCAGTGACTTAGTCCCTAACAAGTGTTACACTTGTGCACTTATTACTCAAGGAAGCTCACCCCCACCAAGCTAAACTATGAAATACTTGATAAGGAATTCCTGGTGATGAAACATGCCTTTGCGGAATGGCAGCAGTACCAGGAAGGAGCTTGCCGCCTGGTCCAGGTATTCACTGACATAAAAATCTGGAAAACCTTAAACCAATGGCAACTTCAGTGGGCCCCATTTTTCTCCTGATCCAACATACCATCCCAGACCCAAAAATGTCAAGTTTGATGCTTTGTCCCAAAGATATGGTACCAACTAGTGAAGAACCACCCTCATTCTCAAATCCCGTAACTTTCTCAGTGCTGCTCATCACCAGGATATGCTTAGATTGATGTGCTCTACCTCTGCCCCAGGAATTCCGCCTGATGAAGAAGTTATTATCAACAAGCAACTGTGTGACTCCCAGGAAGGGATCACATACATAGGGGACCATGTCTGTTTTCCCCCAGGACCCACAAGAGTTGTAGTCCTGCACCAATGCCACCATTTTTCAATAGTGGGACACCTGGAGTGCTTCAAGACCCTATAACTAATACCCCACTCATTTTGTTGTCTCTGGATGCATGCAATGATACAGTCATTCATTGCCTCCTGTGATGTTTGTGCCCATGCCAAGGCACCATGCCACAAGCATTGTGGTCTCATCCAGCCCTTGGACACCTCATCTGTACCCTGGATACCGTTGCCATAGCCTTTACTGTAGAATTCCTGGAGTCCAACACATTTGCAACAGTTTTGATGGTAGTGGACCATTTTATGTAAATGGTCACTTCATCCCTTGCACAGGTCTCCCCTCTGCTGGACAGACAGCCCAGCTATGGATTAGCCATGTAGTCAGCCTCCACAGTCTTCCAGAGAGCATCACCTCTGATCGGGGGTCTCAGGTCATGGCCTGATTCTGGCACGGGATCCTGAGCCTGCTAGGGGTCTGCATATGTCTTTCCACTCTTACTATCCCCAGTCCAACAGCCAAAGAGAAAGAATCAACCACATTCTTGAGTAGTATCTGTGATGCCACATCAGTAATCACCAGGATGATTGGTCTTCACTTCTCCCTTAAGTGGAGTTTGCATACAACAATGCAGACCATGCATCTACAGGTCAAAGCCCCTTTTTTCCAAACTAAGGGCACCACCTCTGATTCTACCCACAATTACCACATCCTCTCCCACCCCAGCCACCTCAGATCTAGTACAGCAGATCCTTTAGGCTCAGGAAGAAGTGAAGCAGCAGCTGGAAAATGCAAGAGCAGACTATAAATGTCATGCACACCAGCATCAACACCTACTCATTGGGACAAATGGTACGACTCTTCACGGAGCATCTCTGCATAGGCAGACCTGTTCACAAGCTGGACTTTCAGTTCCTCACCCTTTTAAGATCCTTCAGCAAGTTAATCCAGTCACTTTTAAACTTCAACTACCCCACTCTCTGAAGATTCACCCAGTGTTTCATGTATTACTTCTGAAACCCTATACAGAAAATCCTTTTCCTCACAGGACCCAGCCACCTCCTCCACTGATGCAGATACAGGGCCACAAAGGATACATGGTTCACAAGATCTTGGACTCTAAGTGTAAATATAGCAGGCTCTGGTATTTTGTTGACTGGGAGGGGTGTGGTTCTGAGGAGTGCATCTGGGAGCCTGCGGAAAATGTACATGGCGCCACACTTGTACAAGTGTCCATAGGAATCATCTCAAAAAGCCTGGTCTCACATTGCCCTGTGGGCACCCCTTAGAGAGGGGATGGTGTCAGGAACTGCAGGTCCTGAGTGCTGGGCCACTGGGCTCTTGGGAGCTAGGAAATTCTGACCTGCCATCCTGTGACCTCTGGCAGTTGTCCGAATAGAAGCTGAACTCTGACAGAGGACTTCAATCCTGGTATCTGATTGGTGGAATACTGGGAGTCCTGATTGGTTCCCAGCTTCTATTTAAACCAAGCATGGAACAGGAAGTTGTCCGTACAACTTGGTCTCCCTGCTTAGGGCTACTTCCCCTGCTGTACCTTCTCCTATTGTCTGCTGCTGAGCACCTGCTAACTTGACCTTGTCTGCCTCCTGACTCTCAGCTCACCCGCTGGCCTGTCTTTGGCTCTGACCTCCTGGTATTGAACCCAGCCTGACTCCTGCTATGACCACTAGGTCAGACCACCCATGTCCTGATCATGACAATGAGAGGGAGAGAGTCCACTGCAGACTGGGTTCTGGGTTAAAGGAAAGGAAATGGCAGAATCCCATCCATTGGGATATTTAAAATGAGACTGAACAAGACACTGGAAACGTACGAGATGGAACAATCCGGCAGTAGCCGGGAGATGACTTAAATGGCCTTTTCCATCTCTCCCTGCTGTGATTCCACCTGCTGTAACTAAATCCAAAGCTGCCCTCAGTATGTGAAGAATGTTTCCCTTCTTTGGAGAAAGCGCTCACTTCTGGTAGCTCAGTCCCTGTTCTCTGGGCATACACAGAGCGCAGAACAACTCTGGGGAATCGGGAGTGACATCTGGCATGTCTCAGTGCCTGATGTTAAACATGCACAAGAGGCCAGTTCCTGCACTTTCTACCAGCACAGGCGGGAATTGCCTGCCTGAGAGATGCTGTTGTGTGCTGGGATTTCTGGTTTCCATTTGATTGATTGATTTAGATTTATAGGAGACATATTGAAAAGTACCAATCCAGAGCCCTGGGCAACTTGGCCACATGTTAAAAGTGCAGTTGCACAAGTACAAATACACCCGAAACCATAGTACCCTGTCTCCAAACACCAGCTATAGGGAAACAGGATCCAGTCCTCAGTGAATCTCTCCCTCCTCAGAAGCCGGAAAGAGATGAACTTTGCATCTTGCTCTGAAGAGCAAGTGGGGCAGTGAATTCCAAAGCTGAGAATCTGTTCGTGGAGAACATCCTGTTAGCAGCTTTTAAGCCATGGGTGCTGCAGCCCAGGCACCCATCTGGAGTTGATTTTGTTAACCTCTCCCTAGTATCTGAAACACTCTGTATTCCCTTTTCCACTCCAGATTCCTATTTCCAGAGGTTCATGGCTTGGCTCACAGCTGAAACTTGGTGCAGACTAGCTCAACCGAGGAAGAGTTTCCTCCAATTAATCCAAACAATTTGAGTAGCCCTTTCTGAATGATGAGTCTCGAAAAAGAGGGAGAGTTCTTGTGTCACAAGGTTTCTGTGTGCAGGTGTGACGAACTGGGACTGTTCCTAATGTTTGCTCTGAATACTGTGTTGGTGCCTCAGTGTCCCCTAGGCAGTTCTTAAGTATCTGGCAGAGCAAAGGGCCAGTGCACC
>NC_133791.1:19537857-19547121 GCF_003597395.2 Chelonoidis abingdonii
CCCTCACCTCGTTAAACCAGTAACACCCAGGGACATTGAGTTCCACCCCCTGTGCATGCAAACCCTGGAAATGACAGAAAACCCCAAGAAAAAAACCCCACTTCATCACAGGGGGTTAACCACACACCGTGGGCCAAAGAGGCCAAACCCTTTCACCCCAGCTGGACATGCTTAACCTGGAGACAGGATATAAAAGGGAGCAGCCCAGCTCAGTCTGGGCTGGTGGAGGAGGAGAGCGGATGCACACTGTGGGCTCTGGCCAGGGAGTTGCTGGAGCTACAGACTGTGGAGACCAAGCCAGTGGGGTCGATGGCAGAACCTCCACTGACCCTGGAGGACAAGAGTGATCCGGAAGGCTGACACCCCCAGGAGAACTGACAGAGCAGGAGCCAAGGCCCTGGGTCGGGACCTCTGGAGAAGGTTCCCCTACTGTGCTCCACACCTACCACAGGGTATGGCACTGTGCCACTAGGCCACACTACCCAGCTTTATAGGCTAAGACAGCGGTACCCACTCTAGCCACTTCAGCCATAACCCCTGGTTTGCCACATCTGTCCCGACACACCCTGATGGGGTGTATCTACCCTGTGACACATGCTTTGGAATTAACAGCAGGGAAAATGCTAGACACCAGGAAGTTACTGTGCTAGGTTTTACAGACCTGTCTCAGCTGGCTCACCCCTCCAGCTCTACAGGCAGAAGCTTCTAAGAGGGGTCTGAACACAATATATTAATACAAAGCAAATGTTTGACAGCCCTCCTCCAGGTGCCTGAATAAAAAACTGAAATGTTGGCTCCTGCCATTCAGTCACCATGTCCACAACACGTCCCCATTAAAGTGGACACCCTCGACCTCCCTTTTCTTCCTTTGGTGAACACAGAGAGAAAGAGAGAAAGTGTGTTGCTCCCACTCATTGCCTCGTGTCTAGAATTGTTTTGTGCACAGTCTCAGTCAGAGACTAAAGGCCAGATTCTGTTCTCATTTTCCCTGCTGTAAATCTGGAGTGACTCCACTGACTTTTCCAGCATTCATGTCAGTTGAATCCCTCTGGAGACACACCAGTGAGCCAGAATCTGGTGCTGGGCCTTTTATATGTTCTGTCAGGCATCCAGCACCAAAAATACTTCCAAAGTCTGTTGTCCCATTGGCGGCTGTGAGGGATGTCTGAAAGCTATAGAAGTTGCAGCCTCAAAATGTCCTGGGTGACAGATCCTTGTTACCAAGAGCATCTTTTGGGGTCTGCATCAGACTTCATCTGTTGAAGAGACTCTGGCTTATTTAGCCTAACACTCTCCCAAGGTCATTGGAAAGGAAAGAGTTAAGAGAAGGGCCTGTCCCACCTGCAGTGGCAAGCTGACTGGCTGGTGAGACGGAGGTGTACTGTTCTGGAGGGGTATGGGGGAATCTGAGATGTGGTTGCTATTAAAAATAGATGAGAGCTCAGGCAAGGAGGGGTGCAGCCAGCTTGCTCTCTGATGTGAAAAGAACAGGAGTACTTGTGGCACCTTAGAGACTAACAAATTAGATTCAATTAGTGTAATGACCCAACCATTCCCAGTGTCTGGTTTTTGAATGTTATGATTCCTGATGTCAGATTTGTGTCCAGTGGGAAAACACTTCAACCTCTCTAACTACTCAGTGACAGACTTGAAGGTGGCAATTTTGCAACAAAAAAACTTCAAAAACAGACTCCAAAGAAAGACTGCTGAACGCGAATTAATATGCAAATTAGATACAATTAACTTAGGTTTAAACAGAGAATGGGAATGGTTGGGTCATTACAATAATTGAATCTATTTCCATATGTTAAGTTCTCCTCACACCTTCTATGGGTCATCTTAATTATCACTTCAAAAGTTTTTTTTCTCCTGCTGATGATAGCTCATCTCAATTGATTAGACTCTTCCTGTTGGTATGCGTACTTCCACCTTTTCATGTTCTCTGTATGTATAAATATCTCCTGTCTGTGTGTTCCATTCTATGCATCCGAAGAAGTGGGCTGTAGCGCACGAAAGCTCATGCTGAAATAAATTTGTTAGTCTCTACAGTGCCACAAGTCCTCCTGTTCTTTTTGCGGATACAGATTAACACGGCTGCTACTCTGAAACCTCTGCAGTTGCTTGCAAACCCCTACTCTGCCCTCTCTGGATCTGGCCACGGGATATAAAGTAGGCTACAGGTAGGAGCATGAGAGTTGAAAGACAAAGCAGTTGGAGCATCCTGTCACTGAATTACTGGCCATTCTCTGCTATCCTTCCTTGGGAGCTGGCCCTCTGGTAGTCAAGGGGTTGCTCTCAGTACCTGTACTGAATTGACAGTCAGGCAATTGGGTGCATTGTCTCAAGCAACCACTGTGTCTGGCTGAGATGAGTAACCTCAGATCTGTTTCATGCCCTCGGCTGCCGCTAGCCATGGACTAATAAAACACAAAGATACAGATGCTCATAGGTGGCCGCACATGGGGAGGTTCCCTTGCTGAGCCAGCTGGCTCAGGGTCCAATTCTTCTGATGCCAGCAAGGAAACCAACAGAAAGTGATGGACATCCAGAAAAGGGCTCTGCCAGAGCCCCACCAGTCCAGCCTGCAGAGAGGCGTCACTGCACCTAACTGCTGGTACAAGAGCAGGAAGCAGCTGAGTCCATCATTAATAATGGGAAGCAAAAACAATCCCAGGGACTGGGAAGGAAAAGTTTCCAGTCTGTCTGGGAACCTGGTCCTTGGCATAAACTAGAGCAGCCCTCAAGGAATCTCTAACTTACCTAACTGCTGTGGCCCCTTATAGACTGTCTGCTAGCCCAGAACAGCCAAAGTTCAGCATAATCTAGCTAAGCCCCTGCCCCATCTCCTCCAGCCCCTGCTTTGATCCAGTCTGGCAGTTCCCATGTCCCAAAACTCAATACCTATCCTCCTGCTGTGGAGTGATTGCTACTGGAGCTGGTGACCTATTGTAAGTGAAGGGCTCAGCAGATCTTTCTCTTCCATGAGCAGAGATTGATGGAGTCATATTCATCACCCTGCGGAAGTATTTGGACGAGCTCCAAGCCATCACAAATCACAGCCATTTGGGGGATTTCACTGTGAATTGTTGTTTAACCACAGAGGGGCGTGCACACATCGCTGTTTGTTATTCTCCTGCTCCTAGTCACAATGTGAAGACGGGTCACCTCTTCAAGGGCCAGCAAGAGGGGAAACCTGACAGGAGTTTTACCAGCCGGACAGGAGCAGGACTTAGCAGCCGGCTGCCAAATGATCCCTTTAAGTCTGAGGCTGCTTTTTTCCGTCCACTTTAAAGGGTCAGATACCAGGAAGACTCCCCTATAAATCGCTCGCTATAAATGCTTGATGCCACTGGAACGCCTGAGCTGAGAGCCTGAGGTGGGGCAAAGAACAATGACTATAGGGAGGGAATTCCTGCCTTTGAGAAGGCAGAGCTGAGGGACTTGTATGGGTGCCCAGTTGTGTCTTTGGGCTGCTGTTACATGTGTAATAAAATCTGTGAAGCAAGTTTGATAAAAGCTGCTTTCATAGAATCATAGAGTTAGACGTGACCACAAGGGCCATGTCGTGCAGTTTGGCATGCCACCATCACCTTGTCGTGGCAGTCATCCAATCAGAAAGCAGAAATAATGCCATGTGATGTAGGTGGCCAACTATACATCACAGACTGCCAGTAGCAAGCAGCCAAGGGGCACAGGTCATAAATGGCCCAGTGTATGAAATCATTCAGCTATTTGGCAAATACTGTTGCATAAGGAATCTGATGACAGTGGTCGTGCCCTCTCCCTCCCCCCCCAACACGCATCACAGTTGCTGTAAATAATTCACCCAACTTGTGCATCTTGGAGAGGAGCAGAAGCCGCATCTTGGCTTTCTTCCATGACCCCGACTAACTGCATCTGTGCTGATGGTGCCAATCCATGGAGACTAGGGACAGGGTTGGGGTCTTTTAAAAGAATGGTCATCTTGCAACTTTTCGGCAGACAGCCCAACTCCCGAAGTTCTACCTAAACCCTGCACTCAAGGGGACATTTACCCCAAGCAGGGGGCAAGCACAAAATCCAGGTACCACTTATGTCCTACTAGACCGACACACCCACTCAGCAGCAGAACAACTTAAGCGAGACCTGAACCTTCTGTTGCCCCCTACACAGGAATGAACATCACCCTCAGCACTCCACAGTGCTGGGCCCCTTGGTTCTGAGGCAAAGAATCATAGAATATCAGGGTTGGAAGAGACCTCAGGAGGTATCTAGTCCAATTCCCTTTCTCAAAGCAGGACCAACCCCAACTAAATTAGCAAAGACGAAGTGGAAGCCTCCATTTGTTTTGTCTTTTAACTTTCACTTGTTCAGAAAGAAAAACTAGTTGGTGTGAGGCTGCAAACAGGCCAAGAACGACAGTGCGTCAGGCAACTGCGGGACAACCAGAGACACGTGGCTGGGCTGCCCTCCCTGTGGGTGACTAATCACACATGCCTCATTTCTGTTCACAAGTACCTGTCAGGTGGAGCTGGCCAGTGAGGATTGACTTGTCTCAGTGGGAGATGGGTCTATCCAGTTGTGTGCCACAGGTCACACCACAATGAGGCGCTTCCTGGCCAGAGTCAGCAAAAACAGAGGCTTGTAAGGCCTGATATCTTCATCCTCATGTGTCCCAGAGGAAATGTGGCCTCTGGGCACAGAGAAAACAGCCGTGCTAAGCATGCATGTTCACAGATCTCCCTGAAGGATGCGAGGCTTGACAGGCAGGACTGGGGATGAGAGCTACACACCAGGGATGCTCTGGGAAAATTGTGGCACTTACTGAGAGAAATTCCAGGCCACTTGTTGCAACCCTGTCCTTGTGCAGTGATATGCTGTGCTGAGACTGCAGACATTTGCTAATTCTTGGCCATCCTTTGGGCTCTAACTTCATCCACATTCTTCTCCCCGTCTTTTACAGACCTCCTAGCACTGACTGCCCCTCCTTCCTGGGATGGAGAGGAAATTCTGTATGCTGGAAATCATCTCCTCCAGGGCTTCTCTGTTTACAATGACTCCATGGGGTGAGACAGAGCTCACCTCTCCCTTCCAAAGGGGGAGTTTGAATCTGGTGTGTTAATTTGCCTGATAACATTCAGACCTGTTCCCCTGGATGCCTTTCAAGTATCTACCCTTGAAAATCCCACCGTCCCTTTGCAGATTTCCAGCCCTTGAGTGTTCTGTCGATCCATGGAGCTGAGGAGCCGGGATTCCCAAGCAGGGGCGGCATTAGAAGGAGTTCCCGCAACAGGGCACGCACTGCCTAGATTGTCAGTCTGCCATTGCTGAATGCCTCATTGGAGTGGGCAGTTCACACTCAGGGAGTAGCACAGTGGATGGGAGCTTTGTAGAGAAAGATTTTAGGAGACCCATTTGATAGGGCCTATGGGGCTGTATGCAGAGGGGGCAGGCAGCTGAGCTGAAAAGCCTAGGCATAGGGTCCTCTGCCTGGAAATTGCAGGCCCAGGCTCCTCATGTCCCTTTGGAGTTTCCTGAGATAGAAAAATTGCTTCTCCTGCTGCTGAATGAACTCCCGAAGTGGCCAATCTCCTGCTCAGCACCTGGCTTGAGTAGCTCGTCCCCAGGTGACAAGTACCCGCTGTGACTTTGCCCCCCCCATCAGGCTTTATGGAAATATGCTTATGACTGTATATCTGACATAACTGGAATATGTTTCATGCTACATATGCCATGTAACATATCTCTGCAAAGGTTATGATCTACTGAATCTATTCATCCTATTTGTATGCATGTGTCATTTTTGTATTCGAAGTTATGAATATTGGCTGTGTACTTATTTTGTTTGGGCAGCTTCTTTAAAAAGGAATGTGCAAGTTAAGTGCCCATTCGAGAAACACTTAACGGACAATGGATCTTGGAAGGCTCCTATCCACATAGAAATCTACTTGAGGACGTTCAACATCTTGTGAACAAGAGCTGCTACCTGTAAGTTCTGAGTGATGCATGGACATGTGACTTGCCCATGTAACTCCAAAACTCTATCTTGTAGCTGGAATTCTACACTGGGGAAGGGAGGGGTTTCCACCCACAAGAGAAAGTCTATTTAAACCCCTGGGAGACTGCTCCATTTTATCTACAGCTGGCTCAAGAGAGAGCCTCTCCACTCCCCAGGATGCCTGAAAGAAACTGGAACAAAGGACAGTAACCACAGGGGTGTGAGGGATTGCTGGACCCAGACTAGAAGGAGACTAGTCTGTAAAAGAGGCTTATTGGAATATCTCGGAGGGTGAGATTTTATCCGTATTCAGCTTCTTACTGTATTAGGTTTAGACTTGCGTGTTTTATTTTATTTTGCTGGGTAATTCACTTTGTTTTGTCTGTTATGACTCGGAAACACTTATATCCTACTTTTTGTATTTAATAAAATCACTTTTTACTTATTAATTAACCCAGCGTATGTATTAATACTTGGGGGAGCAAACAGCTGTGCATATCCCTCTATCAGTGTTATAGAGGGTGAACAATTTATGAGTTTACCCCGTATAAGATTTATATAGGATAAAACAGATTTATTTGGGTTTGGACCCCACTGGGAGCTGGGTATCTGAGTATCAGAGACAGGAACACTGCAGAGCAGCTTCCTATGGGCTACGCCGTCCCAGTGGCATTGGCTCTGGGGCCCCTACATGACAGGGTAAGGAGATGAGGATCTTCTCAGTAAGGGATCAATACAGCAACAAGGATTTACACCAGAGGTGGGCAAACTATGGCCCGCGGGCCACATCCGTCCTGCGGGACCATCCTGCCCAGCCCTTGAGCTCCCAGCCAGGGAGGCTAGCCCCCAGCTCCTCCCCTGCTGTCCGCCCACCCCCACAGCCATGCTGTCGTGTGAGCAGCGCTCTGGGCGGCGGGGTTGCATGCTCCTTCTAGGCAGCGTGACTGTGTGTCTGGCTCCAGCTGGGTGGCGTGGCAGCCAGACATGCTGCTCTGAGCAGCATGGTGAGAGGGCCAGGGGGTTGGATAAGGGGCGGCGGTTCCTGGGGGGAATTCAGGGAACAGGGGCCTGGATAGAGGTCAGGGCAGTCAGGGAACTGGAAGCAGGGGGGTTGGATACGGGGTGGGGTCCCAGGGGGTGGCTAGGGGTGGGGGGTCCCTGGAAGGGATGGTCAGAGGATAAGGAGTGTGGGGGGGATTGGATGGGTGGGAGGTTCTGAGGCGGGCAGTCAGGGGATGGGAAGTGGAAGGGGGTGGATAGGGGGCAGGGGCCAGGCTGTTTGGGGAGGCACAGCCTTCCCTACGTGGCCCTCCACACAGTTTTGCAACCCCAATGTGGCCCTCGGGCCAAAAGGTTTGCCCACCCCTGATTTACACCTGGCCTGTAATATGCACCTCACAGCGCTCCAGAGGCTGGGTTTCCTGTGGGGAATATCCCCCTAGGCCTCTTTACTCCTGGGCACCAATTCTTGTTGTGGAATGGTGAATGAGGCAAACCCTTGTCCTACGGCAGCCATGGAGGCAGGAAATTAGTTTATAAAGTTAGAAACACTGGTCGTTTAAAAAAAACTCCTCAGTGCCTTTTCTGGCTCCTCTCAAACGCTCCCAGCCAATTCGCCTTTGGCACGAGACCACATGTACCAGCAGTCAGGCAAAACAGGAGGTTTTCTGTGGCTGTTAGGAGCGGTGGGTAATGTACCAGTGCATTCCACGTGTCCAAATCAGGCTTATATCAGAAGAGGCCCTCCCGCCAAATCAGAGTATCACCCACAGGATCCTTTGGGAGAAGCCTCCAGTGTCTGTGCAAGTTGTTTGGAGAAAACCCTCTTGGCTATCCAGTGAGGTCACAAATGGGATGGTCCATCCTGTGGTTCCATAACATGCCTCACCTTTCTCCACAGGAGCAGTGCGATAGACCCATGCACGGGTATTCACTTTTGTGCCATTTCCCCAGAGTTGGTTGGGGCACAAACAAAAGCTGCCATTTTTCCATTGCCTCGGGGGTGAGTGGAGGACGTATCATTGCTGTTACAATAGCCTCCATGTTCTGCCCTGTGCCCCCACCGTACTGCCTGCCCCACTGCTGAGCCCATGAGTGGTCTCTGAAATACCCTGGGCACACTGCCACCACAGCTTTGCCCTTCCTCACCTCAGTTGTTTTCTCGTCTCAGGCTTTGAAACTGGCATCCATCACCATGGTAGCTGAGAACCTCTCATGTTAATTAGATTGGCATAGGGAGATCTCCAGACGATTTCACTGAGTCTTTAGCTCTTTTCCTTTCATGGCTGTTGGTTGGTTGGCTTGGGGTAGGTTTTGTAGAGAGGGCAGGACAGGGTGGTCGTAAGTGTCATTCTCACTACGGCGGGAAAGCTTTGTCAAATAGGATGCTCTTTCTCACAAAACTGTGTGACAGGGCAACAAATTGGTGGATGAAATTCAAGGCTGATAAATGCAAAGTAATGCACACTGGAAAACATCATCCCAACTATACATACAAAGTGATGAGGTTTAAATTGGCTGTTACTACTCAAGAAAGAAATCTTAAGTCATTGTGGATAGTTCTCTGAAAACATCCACTCAGTGTGCAGCAGCAGGCAAAAAAGCACTCTAAGAAAGGAGATTCCACACTTCCCTAGGTGAAACATTCCAGTGCTTCACACCTCCTAGTGAAAAGTTTTTTCTATATCCAACCTAAACCCTCCACTGCAATTGAGACATTACTCCTTGTTCTGTCATCTGCACCACTAGAACAGTCTAGAGCCCTCCCTCTTGGAACCCCCTTTCAGGCAATGAAAAGCAGCTTTTCAAATTCCCCCTCATTCTTTCCTCTGCAGACTAAACAAATCCAGTCTCCCTCAGCCTCTCTCTCATAATCATGTGCTCCAGCCCCCTAATCATTTTGTTGCCTCCACCTCTACTTTCCAGTTTTTCCACTCCTTCTTGTAGTGTGGCTCAAAACTGGACACAATTCTCCAGATGAGCCTGACCAATGCTTGAATAGAAGGGATAATATCAGTCTCTCGATCTGTCTGCAATGCCCCTACTTATACAGCCCAAAATGCCGTTATACCTTCTTGGCACAACAAGGGCACACTGTTGACTCATATTCCAGCTTCTCATCCACTGTACCCTAGGTCCTCTTTCTGCGTACTGCTGTCTAGCATTCGGTCCTCTCTGTAGCAGTGCATGAGAATCTTCTGTCCTAAGTGTGAGGATCTCTATATGTCATATTGTTGAACTTCTCATCCATATTTACTTTTGGCCCAGATTCCTCTAATTATGTCTAT
>NC_133791.1:19550151-19555491 GCF_003597395.2 Chelonoidis abingdonii
GGTTTTTAAGATCAGGCTTGACAAAGCCCTGGCTGGGATGATTTAGTTGGTGTTGGTCCTGCTTTGAGCAGGGGGTTGGACTGGATACCTCCTGAGGTCTCTTCCAACCCTGATATTCTATGATTCTATGACATCTCATTGGTGACACTTGTTGCATCTGTGTTCTTTTTCAGTGCCACTTTTTACACATCTCTTACGTGGGAAGATCAAGATCTGATGTGGATTAGGCCCATGTTTTCATGATGAATGAACTTCATCCCTATTAAACTACAGCCTCTGTAGGGGTCAGTGATTAGCCTTGTATACTCAGTTCTGCAGCACCCATCAGGTTTATTTGTCAGAGTGAACTAGATTTGAAAGAAGTGGACACTACATGAGTTCTGCATAGTACAAGAAATGATTGTAGATCCCTACAAGAGATGATCAGATGAGCTCATATTCATGTTTAGAAGTCCTAATATTCTGGGAAGATTTGTCTCTTCTTCAGCTCTTACCAGTTCCCGGTTTCTCCTTTCCCTTCTGTACGTGATTCAGATTCTCTTCCCTCTCATTTCAGCCAGAGACTGTGGCGATGGCTATTGGAAAGGCTGTGCAGTCGTTTCTATGATGCATCCTTGTAGAATAGCTCATTGCAATCTCTAACTTTCAGTGATTTGGCTAACGTTTTTCAGGTTTGCTGTGTCTAAGGGTAAAAGTTTCAGCAGACACATTGCAGCTGACTGAGAACAAAGAGAACAGAAAAAGAATAAAAACCTCCCATTATTAACATAGTCTTATGACTTTTTTTTATTTCTGAACAGCTCAGGTGCCTCAGCAGTGTCATAGAGAGCTGATAGACATGAATTGGCAGTCAGTGCCCTGATGAAAACCCATCTTGATTTGGCCAGCTGAGCTGAAATTGATTTGGTTTAAAAATAGCTCATCACACATGGAAAACATGTTCTTAATCATTCGAAGGGCACTTTCAGAATATCGACCCTGCCTGAGCGAATGGTTCTGAACACACGGGCTCCTGGAACAGAATGACAAATGAAAGTGGAGCCTGGGACTTCCCTGGCTAGGCACTTCCTAGTGCAAAGCCACCTGCTCTCTGGCTCCTCCCTCACCCAGATGTTTCCCCCACAATCCACGGCCTAGCCCTGTTGTGCACCTGTGGAATGTGAGCACTGACGGGGACTGAGCTGTCAGAAGTGGAGGTGCTGGAACAAAGTGATATTTGAAAAATCAACAAGCCACCAGGAGCGGACGGTATGCGCTGGTGAATTAGCCACTGGGCCAACGGGGCCCGGACCCAGGGTCCACAGCCAACTGGGGGACCCTGGGAAAAATGGGCCCCCCTGCGCCCAAATGCTCTCCGCCTGCAGGGAGTGGGGTTGGGGTGCAGGGGTTCCCCCCCTGCCTGCCTGCCCGGCACTCCTGCTGGGCAGCTGGGTCGGAATGCGGGGGCTTGCCCCAGTGCTCCTGCTGGGGAGTGGGGGAATCCCTGGCGTCCTGCTGCACTCCCCAGCAGGAGCACCCGGGGAGAACTGCATGTGGAAGGAGTGGGGAGGGGCCCTCACTTGCTCTGGCCCAGAGCCCCACAAACCCCTAATCTGCCTGTGTAGGCACCTCCAGGGCTTCCAAAGGAGTTTAAGAATAAAGTTCTGAGCCCCGGCACCTCCAGGCCTGGCAGTTAAGAGCCCCGGCACCTCTGGGCCTGGCAGATCAGAGCCCCAGCACCTCTGGGCTTGGCAGGTTCAGAGCCCCCCGGCACCTCCAGGCCTGGCAGGTTCAGAGCCCCCCGGCACCTCCGGGCTTGCTGCATCAGTTATGAATGTAAAAGAAAAAAAAAAGAAAAGAAAATTGCTTGAGCCCCAGCACCTCTGTCAGTCTAAATTAAATCCTGACCTAACCCCGTTGTTGGTAGGGCTGAGCTGGGCTCCCAACCCCATCGTTCTAAGGCTGAGCCCCAGACCCCATTGTTCTGTGGTTCATTGGTGTTGAAGCCAGTATAACTAGTTTCCAAGAGAGACTGGAGAATCATAATATGCAGACTAGAGTTAGACAATCCCAATGAGAGAGTTGGTTGTGAGCTAACACCTCCTGCTTCAGCCAATCTCTAGCTACTAAAGGTGTGGAGGAAATTTCCATGGTGGGGGTAGATCACCCCACTTCTACCCACTGGGAGGTTTTGTAACACTTCCTCTTGAATCATCTGATGCTGGCCACTGTCAGACAGGACCCTGGGCTAGCTGGACCCAGATGGGTCTGAGGGGGTCTGGTCAGCCCTATATTCTACATTCATTGCTCAGTGGCTTCTACTTTTTAGGTCTCAGCTCTCGGATTCACTCTTTTCAGTTACCATTTTCCAGGATCGTTGTCCCAAGTGTGACCTTATGACAATTTACGCCTCAGTTGTGCGTTTCCATCAGCATTCTGGTTCTTGATGTCCCTTGTAATATCCCCTCGCTGCTCCCCCTCTGCCAGACTAAGGGATTTGGCTGCTGCAAATAATCTCAGGCTAGCTGAAGCTGACTGTTACATGACCCCTTCCTGTAATTTGCTGGAAACCTTGCCCGTAGCATAAACAGGCCAATGTTAACCTTTATATAGTAAATAAAACTCCAATGAATGTGGCCACTTAACATGGTTAAAGCTACATTTTTACTTCTAATATTAACACATTTTTAAGGAAATCTTTTTTCGGTGAAAGCCAGAAAAATATTTGTTTCCTGTTTCAGTAAATAGCTATTTCTGACACTGCCTCCTTGCTCTGTGCAGCTGATCCTATTTTATCGCTGTTTACTACCGAGTTTCTATGAAATGCCTTCATTTGCTCCTGCTTGCCTTAGCTTCCTAGATTAGTGTCTGGAGCACTGCTGCCTGCAGGGAAGAGCTCAAAGCAGGAAAGACAAAAAGAGAAAGGGCAGAGGGAGAGACACTGAAATGAGGAAGAAAGGGTAGGAGGCAGCAAAACTGGCGGACAAAGGTAGAGAGAGAAGCTGAGAAGGAGAATGGCATGCAAGCACCCATATGTGGCTCCTCCTAGCCCATTGCATTGTAATTGAAGGGTCACGTACTACTGAGCACTGGTCTGCCTCCATGGTCCTTTACCCAACTCTGAGCACCCTGCCCGTGGTGGAACAGGGCACTGGTGCATGCGAGTTACCCAGAGAATCACAGGAACACCCGGATTGGTGAGCAAGAAACGTTCGAGCTCACCCAGCGCTCGTCTCCAGGTCTGTCCCAGAGTTAGTTCCCCAGAGCTGAGGAAGAGCTCTGGAGCGGAGGAAGAGCTCTGTGTAGCTCGAAAACTGGTCTCTATCACCAACAGCCATGGATCCAATGACAGATAGTCCCTCCCCCACCTTGTTTCTCTAATATCCTGAGACCAGCCCAGCTACAGCTACACTGCAAATGGAACTGAGCCTGTCCAGCCCCAGAGCCACCAGATTGCTCAGGACTCGCCTATTTAAAGAGTAACACATTCCTCTCCTGGGTGTCTGAGGCCATGTCTAGACTACGCGCCGGATCGGCGCGTTAAAATCGATTGCTCGGGGATCGAAATATCGCGTCTGGTCTGGACGCAATATCTCGATCCCAGAGCGTGCTTAGATCGATTGCGGAACTCCAGCTAGACGACCGGACTTCCGGCTTCGACACAGCGAGCCGCGTGGATCAATCCCGCGCGGTGAAGACGGGTGAGTAAATCGATTTTAGATATTCGATTTCAGCTACGCTATTCTTGTAGCTGAAATTGCGTATCTAAAATCGATTTAATCTCGTAGTGTAGACCTGGCCTGAGTGGTCTTGCCTAACCCTGCTGGGCCTGTGAGCTTTGCAGCACTTTGACCTCTGCAGGCAATTCCTGCTCTCCAGGTCGCAAGCTCATCTCTCCAGCATTCTTCTGGGACTGGAGACTCTCTGCAGCTGTCACTAACTCCCCTGCTGCAATCTGCTGCGGAAGCCTCCGGACTCTGAGCTCCGCAGCGTGTTAGACAGGCACCTGGGGCAGGATTACAAGTCAGCATTATTCCACTCTTCCCAGAAATCACAATAAAGGAGCTGGCAAGCATCTCCCAAACCTCTTTGTAGGAAGGACGAGTCTAGAGTGTGTGTCTTTGTTTCTTGTACCTCAGCCCAATTCAGCACTATTGGAAACCTTTCAAAGGCAAGCCAGGCTGTGCCTCCACAACAGGCCTAGCCACATCAGTGTATGTGCAAGACAGCACTGTGAGCAATTTGAACATGCAGTTGGGCCCTTGCATGGACACACAAATGCACATTTTGCCCCTGCAATGAGTTCTTTGGCCCTGTGCCTTTTAGGTCACTTTTTTGGAACCTGCATCCTGCAGTGTACAACTAAAATCTCAGACTCTTATTCCTCAGCTTAGTGCCAAACTTAGTTCAGCAAGGTGAATGCCAATCTCATTTTCCGTATTTTATGATACATCCTTTTGGAGAAGTGAGGGATAGATTTTAATAGCTTTATTTTTAATTCAGTTGTGCTTTAGGCACTGCAGCATGGCAATAAAATATGTAGCACTTAAAAGTGGGGACAGTAAAGTGTTTTCACATTTCGTTAAAAGCAATCCTATTTTCAGTTTGTTTGCCAGTTCATCTAAACCCTGACATTTCACATCACATGTGATTTGCATTTGAAAGGAATGCAGTGCTTTCAGTGTCTGTGATTTCTCATGTACAAGCTGAGCCTATCCGAGTAACATCTAGAGCAGGGGTAGGCAACCTATGGCATGGGTGCCGAAAGCAGCACGCAAGCTGATTTTCAGTGGCACTCACACTGCCGGGGTCCTGGCCACTGTCCAAGGGCGTCTGCATTTTAATTTAATTTTAAATGAAGCTTCTTAAACATTTAAAAACCCTTATTTACTTTACATACAACAATAGTTTAGTTTATATATTGTAGACTTATTGAAAGAGACCTTCTAAAAACGTTAAAATGTATCACTGGCACGTGAAACCTTAAATTAGAGTGAATGAATGAAGACTCGGCACAGCACTTCTGAAAGGTTGCCGACCCCTGGGCTAGCGCTCCTGGGACCCATAGGACTTTAAGTATATGTCATTGCTATTACAGTGTCACAGTGCAAGAAGAGTAACGTAGGGCCTGATCCAAAGTCCACTGAAGTCAATAAGGCTCTTAAGCATAGGCGGTGAGTTATATGGGCTCGAGGTGCCCGGGCTTCAGGAATATTCAGGGCCGGGTGCCCTGCTCCAGCAATATTTGGAGCTGGGTCTCTCCCCCGGCCCTGCCTGGATCGGGCCCCGGCCCCGGCCCCTGCGGGTTTCCCCCCAGTACCCTGCCCTGCCCCACCCCGCCGCATCCCTGCCTGGAGCAGG
>NC_133791.1:19555961-19635369 GCF_003597395.2 Chelonoidis abingdonii
CTGAGCCTCTGCCCCAGCTCTGAGCCCCCCTGCATCATGAACCCCTCATCCTCAGCCCCAACCCTCATTCCCCTGCAGCCTGATCCTCTGCCCCAGCGTGCACCACCTCCCCCTTCCTACACGCTCCCAGCCGAGCCTGCACCCAAACTCCGTCTCAAAGCCTGCAACCCTCACCCCCTCCCGCACACCCACCCTCTGCCCTAGCCCACAGCCTGCACCCAGCACCCAAACTCCCTCCCAGAGCCTGCACCCTTCACCCCTTCCTACACCCCCATCACTAGCCCAGAGCCTGCACCCCTCACCCCTTCCTACACCCCCACCACCAGCCCAGAGCCTGCACCCAAACTCCATCCCAAAGCCTGCAACCCTCACTCCCTCCTGCATACCCACTCCGTGCCCAGCCCAGAGCCTGCACCCAGCACCCAAACTCCTTCCCAAAGCCTGCATCCCTGCTGCACCCTAATCCCCAGCCCAAGACCTGCACCCCAGACCTCCCCCCTGAAACCCCGCCCAGAGCCTTAGGCAGGTGGAGGTGGAGTTTGAGGGAGGCAGAGTTGGGGGGGGCGGGTTCTGGGCACCACCAAAATTTCTACAGACTTGCCTCCCATGGTCTTAAGAGAACAAGGTTCATAGCGAGTGTCGGTTTAAATGATTGCTAGTGGCACTGTTGCCATTACAAGTGATTTATGACTTCTTGGTGTCTGACTTTTCCTGGCCCTTCCCAGGGTCTGTTCTGATGCTAGGGCCACAGAGGAACCACTCAATTTCCTGCAGGTTCCCTATCCATGGGGCAGTGTCTCCTGAGCCTTCTAATGCCTTGGCTACACTATGGGGGAGATGGATCTAAGTTACGCAACTTCAGCTATGTGAATAACGTAGCTCAAGTGGATGTAGCTTAGATCTACTTACTGCAGGGTCCACACACTATGTGATGTTGATGGGAGAGTCTACTCCCCTTGTGCTCGTTCAGGTGGAGTACAGGAGTCGATGGGAGAGCAATCTGCAGTTGATTTAGTGGGTCTTCACTAGACCCACTAAACTGACTGCGATGCAGACAAGCCCCCTTCTTCTTATCTAAGCCATGGGGCCTCTCAGAGGTTGAGAGTGACCAGAACCATTGGGGAAGCCAAGCGAGTGGATCTGAGGGGTTTGAGCATCTCCTGATTTGTGGGGGGCTCAGAAAGGTGCCTGGAAAAGCTGAGTTCCCCACCCTTACGGGGTTGCTGTTCAGAGGCAGCTGCACACACAGTGCTGTCAATGTCCCAGTGATCACACAACTCTCGGATGCTCTCTAAGGCATCACGGGCACACACCGGCAGGCTGAGAAGTATCCAGTATCCTGTGGCCATATGGGAGCAGGAAGCCCCATTGCACACCCCAAGGCATACGCATCTCCCAGCTGAGCCCCAGGCCACGTGCCTATGGGAGGGAGGTGCCTGCTCACACTTTTGAAAATCTGGCCCTCAAAGAGTATAAAAAATGATTCCCCTGCAGCTCTAGCCCCTCCATTCACTTAGCACCCCATGCAGAGCAGCAGTGCTCCTGGGCCACAGCCTGCAGCACAGCTATTCCTTTGCTGCTGCGTACAGTGGATGGGATGTATTTGTAAATTGCTGGGCTGAGCTGAAATCAAGGGGAATTCGACACCTGACTGGCTTAGCTGCTCTTGAAAATTCTACTAGGTGCCTATCTGCATCTTTAGGTGCCTAAATACCTTAAAATCTGCCCCTTAGGATCCTAACTCCCTTTGTCTCATTGAAACTCAGGCCCTCACCTGCCTAGGTCACGTTTGAAAATGGGATTTTGGCTCTTTACTTGTGTTAGAAACAAAGAATCATGAAACTTAGCTTCCAGCTAGAGCTGGTTACATCCTGGGAAGACAACCCATGTAAAAAGAGGTGGAAGCTCACTAAAAGTGGGAGGTCACTGGTGCCCAAACTGTGGCCCTACCCCTTCCACTCAAAGCCCCGCCCTCGCGCTGCCCCTTCCCTCTGAGGTCCCGCCCCACGCCTTCCCTTCCACCCGAGGCCCTGCCCCCATGCTGCCTCTTCTCAAGACCTCACCCTCCACTCACTCCTCTCTGCCCCCTCCCCTCTGTTGCTCTCCCTTATGGCTGGTAAAAAGTGATGAGGCCATGGCCCTCCGTTCCCCCACCTCCCCCCCATTCCAGCCCCTGGACCCGTGGCATGTCGACTAACATAAGTAATTTCTGACACACTGTCATCTTGGGTCTTTTTCATGCGTTGTGCCCCACGTTTGGGCATTGGCAGTTTGGGAGAGGTATGTGTCCAGCCCCTCCCAGCTGGGACTCACCTGGGATTGTCAGTGATGTTGGGTTCACTCCCTGCACCAGAGTGTTAATAAAGATACTATCTAAAACTGGAGTGTATCCCTTTCCCAGTGGTCCCCAGCTCAATACATTGCGCTCTATCATTAACCCTTGTTTCAGTCCGTGTGCCACTGCTCAGCTCCAAGCCACAGCTGGGTGCATCGCATCCCCCACTATATTGCTGTCCTCGCCGTTCCAGTCTGCTTTCCCGATGCCATTTCAGCGCTAGCCCACCATGGAGCTCTGTGACATGGAAGAGGAAGGCAGGCCACTGGGGCCAGGACAGGCTCCTTGAGACACAGGAGCCTGGTGAACCAGGCTAGGCGCAGAGTCTGTGACAGGCGATCAGCCACAAGCAATGCTGTGCCCAAAGCCACAGTGATTTGGGGCCAGCCAGCTGGGCAACACAGGCGGCGGGTATCATAGGCATGGGGAGGCTAAGTCAGGTGTGGCCCTGCCCACGCTTCATCCCAAGGCCCTGCTCTGCGTCCTGCTCTTCCCTTGTGGCCCCAGCCCAGCCTGCTCCTTTTCCTGCCCTTGCCCAGCCTCTCCCACAAAGCAGGCAGGGGCTGGGGCTAGGGCTAGGGCGGGCCGCCCAGCAACCTGGGACTCGGGACGGCGGGGGCTGGCCAGTGCTCCAGGGCTGGGGCCATCCAGTGCTTGGGCCAGCTGGCCCAGGGCCAACCTACCCTTCAGTGAGGCCCAGCCAGCAATCATGTGCCCCTCAGTGCATTCTCTGCCGCTCCACAGACACCCTGGGTTTGTCCGGTGTGTGTGCAGGATGTGGCTTTGTGAGAGGCGGCTCCCTGTGCCCAGTGCTTTCCCAGGAGCAGCTGGAGCCGCATGAGGGAAAAAAGCCCTCTTTGTGCAGGGGAAGGTGTCAGGTACTTGCAGCTGAATCAGAGCTTTTCATATGGGCAACCAGACTCCTGCTTCAGGAATGCTGGCTCCAAGCAGCTGTTGGCAGGGAGCTCGGGCCTGACATCCATCAGAGCCCGTGAGCTCTTCATTGGTGAGGAGTTCATCTGGGGAACGGCATGGCCGTGGCTGTGTCGTCCCATGGGGGGGAAGGGTGCCGGGACGGGGGGATGGGGCTGTTAGAATAAAGCTGCTGTGTTGAAAAACAGACGAAAGGGGCAGGAGTGAAAGGTGCCCCTGAAGGGGAGTATTTTCCCTGCTGGTGGGAGAGGCAAGTGGTCCAGCAAGACTGGCACTGCCGGATGATGAGTCAGACTCTGCCATGGTAGGGCAGGCCCACTCAGCAGAGAGGAGGGGCAGGCAGGGGCAGCTCCACCAGGATCCTGATGAGGGGAGCAGCACAGAAGCCAAGGAGGGAGGGACCCTTGCAGATACCCCCTTACTGTCCTGCATGTCCTTAGCTACTCTATTTCCCCATTGCCCCTGCACTGCCCCCTGGCCTTTGGTAGGCAGGTGGATGAGGCTGTGTGACATGGAACAGGAGATTCCCTGGGTATATGTGGAGATGCATCAGTCACATAACGCTGCCCCACCCTTCTCTTCTCTCATGGGCACAGATGAATTCAGCCCAGCAGGTCTCAGCTACCCCCCAGCTCAGGATCTCCAGACTTTCACTTGATTTGCATCCCCCTGCACTTTCTGGGGGAGCCTGAGGAACTAAAGATTTGCTAATGTTTCAGCTTGATGTGCAGCAGAAAGGGGACAGAAGACCCTCTGAGAGTCCAAAGACATCCCGTTTCTCAGGGGAGAGGCCCATACAATAGAATCTGTGTTGATGCAAACCCCAAGACCCCAGAAATATGCCAATGGGATGGTACTGTCAGCCCCCACTCAAAAGAAGGATTCTGAGCTCACGATGCTGAGGGAGATCAAACAGGCAACTAGGTCCAAAAAACAGTAACAATGGGGGATGTCACAAAATTTAGAGAAACCATTTATCTCATCCAAAGCAATTGCATCTTGCAACAGCAACTTCAGTGACACACACAACAGGTGACTATTCTTGACTGAGACCTGGTCTGCACACGATCTTGCACTTGCAAATTTAAATGGATGTTGAACTGGTGCAAATCCCTGTGTGAACACGTCTATTGGTTTAACCCTGGCTTTTAGTTTGCGCTTATAAATAAGGACATTTCTGCACAGAAACTGGAAGTGAAATAGCTAACTTGATTGCAATTCAGACTATGGCTGTCCCATTTCAATGCAAGTACATCGATTTCTTACCAAATTAAGATAAATCAAGCTAGGACTCTGTTTCCAAAATAGGAGTGAGCGCGAACAGGCTTGGACCAAAATAAGTAAAGATGTGACTTCCAAATGGTTTATTATCACTTATTATTGTAGCGCCTAAGAACTGCAGTCCTGGGCAACATCCCCATTGTGTTAGGGCTGTAGAATGGAAAACTAAAAGACAGTCCCTTCCCAAAGAATCTGAGTGTAAGACAAGAGACAACAAATGGATACAGACTGATAGGGGAGTGTAAGGCAACAATCAGACAATATGAGTCCGTGAATGGTGTCTAACTAGATGACAGACACGGGCTGGAGAGCAATGTGATGGAACCTCCCAGATTGTGGAACTAACATGATGTTTGCTTCCAGCTGCCATGTAGATAAGCCTTTACCTGGTTGTACACTAGACAGATTTGAGCTGATATAACAGTGTCTGCATAGAGGTTTACATCTTTCGGGGGGAAGGAATTGTATCAAAAACTGCCATGATGCCATTAAACTTTCAAAAGAGGAACTTCAAAGAAGAAGAAAAAAGAGGAAGTTCATGAAAAAGGCCCTGAAGTGAAAACTAAACTGAAAACCTTAGATTTGTTGTGGAAGTTATTTAACCTTCTGTGACAGGGTCCAGAAGGCTGAAGACCCCAAAGGAGAAAAGGAAGCAGAAAGGCAAGGAAAAAAACCCATTGTAGGATTAAATAATAATGTTTCAGTGGGGTATTTGAGCCAAAAAGGTATCTTGCGGAAAATGGAAATGCAGCTTAATGAAGCCAACAGAAAGCATAATGTGGTAATAATGGGGACTTTAACTACCCAGACATCTGTTGGAAAAGTAATATAGCAAAACATAACATTTCCAATAAGTTCTTGAAATGTATGGGGACAACTTTTCGTTTCAGAAAGTGGAAGTAGTAACCAGGGAGCAGCCATTTTAGACTTGATTCTGACCAGCAGGGAAAAACTGGTAGCAAATCTGAGGTGCAAGGCAATTTGGGTGAAGATGATCATGAAATGATAGCTTTTGTGGTTCTAAGGAAAGACAGGACAATAGACTTCAAAAAAGCAGACCTCCGCAAATTCAGAGAACTGGTGAGTAAGGTCCCATCGGGAGGAAATCTAAGGGACAAAGGAGTTCAAGAGACCTGACAGTTTCTCAAGGAGGCAAGATTAAAGTCACAACTGCCAACTCTTTTGATCGATTTATTTGGGCATAAACTTTTGTGAGTAAAAAACCCACTTCTTCAGCTACATCTGCTTCTGCTGCATCTGAAGAAGTGGGTTTTTTACCCACAAAAGCTTATGCCCAAACAAATCTGTCAGTCTTTAAGGTGCCACCGGACTCCTTGTTGCTTTTGTGGATACAGACTAACACGGCTATCCCCTGGTACTAAACTCTCCTGATGCGAAGGAAAGATAGGGAGAAGAGGAAGAGGCCAATATGGCTTCATCGGGAGCTCTTTAATGGCCTGAAAATAATAAAAGAATCCTGTAAAAAGTGGAAACAGGCAAATTGGGTGTGTAAGGGTCCGGTGCTGGGGCTCGTCCCTCTCAGGCGTGGCAGGGAGCCAGGGTGCCTCCCTACAGGCAGCAGTCCGTGCAGGGTCCAGCCCCTTCAGCAGAGCTGAGCAAACGAATAGTCTCTAGGCAATTCCGAGTCCTAGCCCTTCAGCAGGGGCTAAGCTGACACAGAGTCTATAAGCCCGGCCCTGGAGCAGGGGTGGGAACAAGCAGTTCAGGCTCAGGGCCCTTCAGCAAGGGCTGAGCAAGTGCAGAGTCTATAAGCAGTTCAGGCTCAGACCTTTCAGCAGGGGCAGAGCAACAAGTGAAGAGTAGCAGTCTGCAGAGCCCAAGCCCTGGCTCAGGACGGGCCAACAAACCCAGGTAAGGGTCAGACCCTCAAACAGGGACTGAACAGCGAGTTAAACAGCACAAGAGGCCTCCTCAGGCCAGGGGAAGGGGGAGTCTGCCACCCTCGGAAGGGTGGCAAGGGGGACACAGGCCCTCCCACTCCACTGCGTCCCAGCCCGGGGCCCTAGCAGCGGACCAGACTCGCTGCTGTCAGTGGGGAATCCTGGCCGCAACACACTGACATGGGTTCAGGGTCCCCTGGAGCCAGACTGGGGTCGGCTTCCCCCCAGGCCACTTCCAATCTCCCCCTCTCTAGGTACCTGTCCTTCACCGGCATCGTCTGGCGGGTCCCAGACCATGGGTTCCTCAGGATACCGGGCACGGGGAAGCTCAGGCAGCTCCTCTGGAACCGGGCACGGGAAGCTCACGCAGCTGCCTCTGGATACCGGCCGGGAGCTCAGGGAGCCCAACCGTGCACGGAAGCTCCCTCCTTGGATACCGGGCACGGGGGAAGCTGCAGGCAAGCTCCTCTGGATACACACGGGCACGGGGAAAGCTCGGCGCAGCATTCCCCGGGTACCGTGGGCATGGGGAAGCTCAGGCCAGCGTTCCTCCGGGTACCGGACACGGGGAAGCTCAGGCAGCTCCTCTGGATACCGGGCACGGGGAAGCTCAGGCAACTCCTCTGGATACCGGGCACGGGGAAGCTCAGGCAGCTCCTCTGGATACTGGGCATGGGGAAGCTCGGGCCAGCGTTCCTCCGGGTACCGGGCACAAGGCCGGTCAGGCCAGCGCTCCTCCAGGTAGTGAGCACGGGGCAGGCTGGGCCCGGCAGGAGCTCAGGCACCAGCATCCATCCTCTCCAGCAGTCTACAGCCAACTGAGCGCTGAGGGTGGGCTTTTATACTTCCTGTCCCACCCCTTGACTTCCAGGGGGCAGGGACAGGTGGCGGTGGCTCCGCCCACTGAGGCACCTGTTCTGGCTCGTCCCTCTCAGGCACGGCAGGGAGCCAGGGCGCCTCCCTATAGGGTGCAATAGAAAAGCACAAGCATGTAGGGAAAAAAATCAGAAAGGCTAATTCACAAAATGAGTTACACCTGGCAAGGGACATACAAGGCAATAAGAAGAGGTTCCTCAAATACATTAGGAAAAAGAGAAAGATGAAGGAAAGTGTCAGTCCTCTACTTAGCGGGGCAGGAGAGCTAATAACTGATGACATCAAGAAAGCTGAGGTGTTTAATGCCTATTTTGCTTCAGTCTTCACTAAAAAGGTTAATGGTGACCAGATACTCAGCACAATTAATATTAAAAACACGGGGAAGGAATGCAAGCCAAAGTAGGGAAAGAACAGGTTAAAGAATATTTAGATAAGTTTGATGTATTCAAATCAGCAGGGCCTGATGAAATTCTTCCTAGGGTACTTAAGGAACTTGCTGAAGCAATTTTGTAACTGTTAGCAATTATAGATGAGAGCTCATGGAGGACAGATGAGGTCCCAGAAGACTAGACAAGGGCAAACATAGCACCTAGCCTTAAAAAGGGGAACAAAGGGGACCTGGAGAATTACAGACTAGTCAGCCTAACTTCAGTACCTGGAAAGATGCTTAAAGAAATTCTTAAGCAATCTGTTTGTAAGCATCTGGAGAATAATAGGGTTATAAGGAATAGCCAGAATAAATTTGTCAAGAACAAATCATGATAAACCAGCCTAATTTCCTTGTTTGACAGGGTTATGCGCCTAGTGGATGGGGGAAGCAGTACGAGTGATATATCTTGATTTTAGGAAGGCTTTTGGCACAGTTGCACATTATATTCTCATAAGCAAACTAGGGAATTGTGGTTGAGATTAAATTATTATAAAGTGGGTGGCACAACTGGTCAAAAGACCATACTCGAAGAATAGCTATCAATGGTTCATGCTCAAATTGGGAGGGCATATCTAGTGGGGTACAGCTGAAGTCAGGCCTGCATCTGGTACTAGTCAATATTTTCATTGATGACTTGGATAATGGAGTGGAGAGTGTGCTTATAAAAGATGCAAGCTGGGAGGGGTTGCAAGCAATTTGGAACACAGGATTAGAATTCAAAATTACCTTGAGAAATTGGAGTATTGGTGTGAATTCAACAAGATGAAACTCCATGAAGGAAGTGCTTCACTTAGGAAGGAAAATCAAATGCACAAATAAAAAATGGGGAAATAACTGGCTAGGTGATAGTACTGCTGAAAAGGCTCTGGGGTTATAGTGGATCACACATGGAATGTGAGTTAACAATCCAATGCAGCTGTGAAAAAGGCTAACATGATTCTGGGGTGTATTAACAGGGGTGTCATATGTAAGACCTGGGTGATAACTGTCCCACTGTACTTGACACCAGTCAGGCCTCAGCTGGAGTATAGTGCCCAATTGTGGGCATCACACTTTAGGAAAGGTGGGGATAAGTTGGAGCGAGTCCAGAGGAGAGCAACAAAAATGATAAAAAGTTTAGAAACCCTGACCTATGAGGAAGGTTAACAAAACTGGGCATGTTTAGTCTTAAGAAGCCAGAGGCGGGAATCTGATAACAGTTTTCCAACATGTTAAGGGCTGTTATAAAGTGGCCGGTGATCAATTTTTCCTTATGTTAGAGTAGTTACATTCTGGAGCAAATTACCTAGAGAGGTTGTAGAGTCTCCAGCACTGGGGGGTTTTAAGAACAGGTTAGACAAACACCTGTCAGGGATGGTCTAGATCATATGAATGTAAGATGAAAATTAGGACCAATCTGCATGGAAGCTAATAACCAAAGATATAAAAAACAAATCACAAGAAATTCTTTACATTGTCGGAAGCAGGAAGCCTGAGTGAATCAGTGGGTCCACTGGACTGACAGGGAATAAAGGGAGCTATTAAGGAGGGTAAGGACATCGCTGAGACACTGCATGATTTATTTGCCTCATTCAGCCCCACAGAGGTTGCTGGGAAAAAAACTACCTGGCATCTATTCATTTCAGGTTATAAAAATGAGGGATTGTGGTGTCAGAAGAAGAGGTGCTGGAACAAATTGTTAAATTAAAGAGCAATAAGTCATTAGGACCAGATGATTCATTCAAGTCCATGTAGGAACTTGAGAAAAAAGGGCCTGTGCTGCTAACACACATATGCTCAGTGAGGATCTCTGGTCAATGTTCAGCAGCCAGCACAAAAGCACAAACTGACGGGATGCAGCAGGAAAGGGATGGAGACTAATATGGAAAATATTATAAAGCTATTATCCAAATCAGTGGGATGCCCTCATCTGGAATAGAGCATTCAGTTCTGGTCATTCCATCGCAACAGGGATATGGCAGAAACAAAGTGGGGTTAGAGAGCAGTGATCAGACAAATGAACAGGCTCCACAAGGCTCCATTCTGGTCTGGGAATCTAGGAATCCATAAGAGGGAGTGATTGAAAAGATGGAGACTGTGTAATTTCGAGTGCAGATGAAGAACAGGGGTCACGATAAAGATATATGAAATAATGAATAGGCTAGAGAAGGTAGATTGGGAGCTTCTATTGCCCTTTTCTCATAGTACAAAGAGACTTTGAATGAAACTGAACCGGTAAAAAGAACGCTTTCCCACATAGCAAATTTAGCTTATGGAACTCACGGACACAAGGTATCCCTGAGATCATAGTCCTGGCAGAATTCAGTTAAGGATCAGACATGAACAACCCAAAGTTACAATATCAAGGGTTCAAAAAATGCAGCCTTGTGTTTTGGGAAGGGCGTAAGTCCTGCTTCAGTTTGCCTCTCACTGCCAGGGGAAGGAAGGGCCGATCACCCCACCTGCACCCACTGCTGGGTTTCTTGTGCCTTCCTTTGAGGCCTCTGGTACAGGCCACTATCAGAGACGAGATGCTGGGATGGCTGGAGCATGGCTCTGATCCAGCCTGGCCATTACTAGGTTGCTATGAAAAACTTCCACTTGACAACATTAACCTTGCTTAGGTCAGAGTGGAAGCAAGGGACACAGAGGGGCTGGGGGGTTATTTGTCTACTTGTCCTCCAGCACTTGCTAGGCAGCTTTTTTCTCCTAGCCCTAATCTCTGCCCTTAGCTTGCTAGAGATCTTTCTGTGGGCTCCCTTGGCTGGTTCTACTGTCCTTTCTTTCACAGGTGGGCAGGCATGCGCACAGCCCCTGAGATGGAACTGCCCTTATGCTGGTGAATTCCCAGGGGCTTGTCACCTGGGGCCTGCCAGGTGGAGCAGAAGGAGGGGGTGCAGGCTGCAGAGCATCTCCCCAGGAAGGAACCAGGGCCATGCCTAAGTCCTTTTCAGGCCCTTGCCTTGGGGCACAAATTATTGTTCCAACAACACAAAAATGGCATCAAAGCAAAGTGATTGCCCTGCCCAGGTTGATCCAGTCCCCAGGGCTTTTCCCTGCCTCTCTCAGCTCCCCCACTCGCCCACCAAAGCGGACACTCCTGGATTCCTTTCTGCCAACTGTGGAGTCCTGGGGCAGACAGAGAGTCCTCAACCCTATCCTGGCTGCTGTACCCTGCCACAGGAAATTCTAGGGACCTGACCCTATGGAGCCATCCTGCAGTGACTTTGGGGACCACTCATCACCCAGGGCCCTCTAGGGGTCACTCTAATAGCAGGGTCTTGGCCCCTGTAAGTGCTCAGGAAGGACCCATTTGGATCCAACAGCTAGAGGAGAAAGGGCTCATGGCCCCCTCCTTACAAGCTGCCTTCTCAGGGAAGGAGGAGGAAGGAAAGAGGGGGCAGACTTTTCATTTCCTCCTGCATCTTTGCAGTGCATGGGGAGTAAGGCTGCCCATGCCCCATGGACAGTAACAGCTGCCCCGGGCGCACCCAATTGGAGCTGATGCGCATCTCCATGAAACAGCCCATGTAACTTTCCCAGCGGTCAGGGTTCCGTGAAGGGGAGGGTCTCCTGGTGAGAATGATTCATAGCTGATCACTTTAGCTGGAGCTGGTTTGAATCAATTCCTCTTTCCCGTGGCTCTGCCAGGTCTCAGAGCCCAGGGAGGGAAGGCGAGAGAAGAAATAATGAGATTTCCCATCCAGAATTGTGGGGGATTTATAGCTGTTGTGATAACCTCAGCCGTTAGCAGGGCTAGGCAGCAAGAAACCACACTGATTTCCAAGTTCCTGATTTACCAAACAACAAAATGAAATGTCAGCATAAATCACCTCCACGCACACAAGTGGCAGCTGGCTCATCCCTGAGATCCCATCATGCACATATACACGGGCGATCTGCTCCTGGGACTCCATCACAGTCCCAGCCCTGAGCAGCAGTGAATGGATTTACCCTCCCAGCTACTGGTCGGATACAAGGACTTCACTGGGTTATTCCCACTGTCAGGTTGGCTAATCCCTGCTCACCGTAAGTGTCCTGTTATCTCAGGAACAAGGGTGGCGTCAGGCCTTCTGCCTAGCTAGTAGCATGGCTGGCTTGGTAATGGCCATGAAGTTTGTCTGGTGACTTGCATGTCCAGGGACACACACACACACACACACACACACACACACACACACACACACGCGCCTCCCTGCCCAGAGCTGCACCTTCCATGTTATGGTTGGAGCGCAGCCACTCGCATTCAGCAGTTTCCACCCTTTCCTCAGGTTTTTCATTTCAGCAGATACATGATTCACAAGGCCCTGTGGTATAATGTGTTACACTGCTCTGCGCTGAATGGCTAACATAGTCCTCGCTTTAAGGGGACTCCACCACCAGGCATGCTCTAACCCAGGGATTTTATGATACAGAGTCCACCTTAGTGGCACGAATGTGTTGGCACAGCCCAGGGCACTGCATGGGGCCATGCAGCACGAACACACTGATGCAGCCTGTCAGGTCACTGCATGGGGCCTTATGGCATAAATAAACTGAGGGAGCTTTTCAGGTTACTGCATGGGGATGTACAGCATGAATGCATTGGTGAGGTCAACTGTGCCACCAAGTGAAATCTGGCATCTTTCTCTCCCTGGCTTTGCCTGAAGACTGGCCAGCTTTCTGTCAGAAACCAATGAACCCCTCTGTTTATCCCACCTTAAAACAAATTCTCGAAGTAGATCTCACCCTTTCCACATGGAAAGTGATTTTCTGTTGTGGCTGGGCAGGTTTCCCTGGCCTCTCTCTCTCCTTCTTGCCTTTCACCTCTAGCTATTCTCTGACTTCCACATTTCTAGCTTACTCTGTCACCTTTGCTCACCACCTCCATCTCTACTGGCTGTTCTGTCCCCTCCGCTTTCTTTTTCTTTCTGTCTCACACGCTATCCTTTGCCTTCCTATAGTTCTGCCAATCCACACCAGTTTGACTGTCCCCCACAGAGTCCTGCTTTCTGGCTCTGGAGGGTTTTTTACATTTGTTCTTTACAAACAGCAAAGAGAAGATGTTTGGCTCCTTAGGACATGACATAGAGCCAGCCAATGTCATTGCTGGGTATTCAGCAGCAGGTAAGAGAACACTTGGACAAATCAGACATTTACATAGAACAGATCTGGAAGCCATGTGCCGTGGGGCATTAGGGGAACTGGTAACAGAACTCACCAAAACACTGACGCTGATTTGTAAAAAGTCAGAAGAAACTGGGGAGTGGCCCAAGGACTTGACTGAAGTAACTGTGGTACTAATCTTACAAAAAGGCAAAACCAGGGATCCTGGCAATTACCATGTCCTAAAACAAGTCAAGTAATGAGACAGATTTTGTAAAAGAAACTAGGCAAACATCGAGGCTATAATGGAGAAATAATCAGCATAATTAATAAAGAACAAACCATGCCAACTCGCTTGCTTTTCTGAAAGAATTGTCAGCCTAGTGGGTGCTAGGAATGCAGCAGGTTCAATACATGCAGATTTGTGTAATACATTTCTTGCATCAGCTCATCTATCTTCCCTTACAAAATTCCAAGTGGCTTGGACAAGAATCCTGTCCAGTGGCCTGAGAACTGGCAGAAGGATCCAAAACAAATGGCAGTGTGTTGAGTCAGCAGGAAGGCACACGGTCGGGTGAGGCAGCAGGGGTCTGGGTTAGGTCCTGGCTGATATCACAGCCTCCTTCATAATCAGGAAAGTGCAGCATCAGCACAATAATTTAATATGCAAATGACAAGAACTTGGGAGAAACTGCAAATGTCAGTTAGAACAGGAAAAAGCCAAGCATCTGAGAGAGTTTCAAATTATGGACAGAAAAAAACAAAAGCCTGAAAAATGCCAGGCAAGACTGTGGGTAAAACCAGCTACTCAATCCAAAGAAGAACCTGGGAAACAATAATCCTGAAAAGGGCACAGCAGGGAAAGCGAACAGAAAGTCAGAGAGCAGCTTGCAGCAGTGTCATGGAGCTGCTCCTAAAATCCTCCTCTACTGCACCAGCCTGAACTTAAGAGGCTAGGCTGGATGAGACAGCTGTCTCTAGGGTCTATAGCTCTATGATCTGATTGGCCTTTCCCTCGTGCCCATTTCAGAGACAGAATCAAAGCTGAGAATAGCCAAATTTCTGGGCAAGAAAACCACTGCTTCCCACTTCTACCGCCCTTGGCATTGTTCTGGGGGGAGGCACCAGATGGCGCTGTTACACACTGTCTGACAGGTGAGCGCTTTGGACAAAGGCTGCCTCCCTGCTAGGTTCTTTGTACCTTATGAGCCAGGGGTGTGATTCCCAGCTGGGGGAGAAGCACTGGCGCTAACCCTCACCAAGCTAGTGGTGTAGCCAGGGTAGCACAAGCAGCAGCGAGTGGGGCACCTGCTAGAGCACAAGGCCACCTGATCCTGTGGGCCCATACTCAGGCCAGCCAGTCGCTGCTGCCCAGGTTGTGATAGCTACACTCCTGTTTTTAGTCCATTAGCACACGCCTGTCTGCCTGACGGGGACTCACACCCCAGCCTCCGTTCGTGATGCTGTTTCTCTTGTGGCAAGAAGTGGAAGAGTTTGTTCCCTGCCTGAATCTCTCCAGCTAGAGTCATTTCTTGGGATTGAGTAGCTCCCTGGGAACCCAGCATTGGTGTTTGGGCTGAGATTCCTGACAGGGGTTTGCCTGGGTGCTGTTTGTGACACTTCTGTGCAAAGGCTGGTGTCTCTGGTGCAAACAATAAGTGAGTTACACTAATGAAATACCCAGACTCCACAGCTTTGGTCCCCTTCAATGGGAAACCTGTGTGCAGGGGCCCGGCATCTGCTGCAGCTCAGCAGAGAGGCAAAATGTTTTCCAAGGGCTGAGGAAACATTACATAGTGACTAGGGTGACCAGACAGCAAGTGTGAAAAATCGGGATGGGGTGGAGGGTAATAGGAGCCTATGTAAGAAAAAGACCCAAAAATCGTGGCTGTCCCTATAAAATCGGGACATCTGGTCATCCTAATAGTGACCCCTCGAGCCATGCCCCTTCCTCCAATAAGTATCGCTAAACCAAATGGAAGGGGACACAGTGGGGGAAATAACTTGCCCAAGATAAAACCAGTGGGTCAGAAGCAGAGGTGGGAGTAGAGCTCTGAGGTTAGCATCATTCCCCGCAACATAAAGGTCATCCTGGCATTTGTCGGAGGAGGATTTCCCTAGCTGAGCTGGATAACTGCATATGATTTCTTCATTATTCCCCAGCCCTCCACGTGATACTCCAGCTACGCCCATTGACTGTGCAATGGAATGTGCAGACTTGTTGATAGTCCCATGCCTATTTTGTCATCTTCTCACACGTCGCCATTGGAAGGATATTGTTGTGGTTGGCCATTACCAGAGGTTTTCCCCACTTTGGGTCCCAGATGCAGTCACTGTTCCTCCATTCAGCTCTCATATGTGCATAATTACACCCAATACTTACAGCTTCTGTCACAAGTTATTGATTTCACCCTAAATTCCTCAGCAGGGTCAAAACTACGTACAATGCTCCAGACCCCTTGATACCATTCCAATCAACACAGTGAGTACTGTTAATCACCACAGTCCTGCCCAGCTCACAGCACTCCTTGGGTAGCTCTCCCCTCTTGCCCTGCCATCTCTTACCAGCAACATCATCTTGAACAATACTGCGGAAATGTTGGGCAAATGCTGGGTCTTCACCCTAGAGCAGCAACATTCACAGGGCAAAATCTCCCAAACAGCACATTTTCTCCCAGCATCTCAGAATTCCTTCCCGCTTTACCCAATATATGCCACTGCCCCAGAGACTGATGGGGCCCCCAAATTAAGTGCCCCAGTTTATTGACCAGTACCTACTGGGATTCTGCTGTGTCAAATAATAGGAGACGGCAGGGTCCCTGCTCTTTGATTTACTTTAGAACCTTTCCAGCTCTAATTTAGTGGAGCTAACACACTAGTGCAGATTTCTGTCAGGCGAGATAGAATCCATGGGCTCTTTGACGTATAGGTATACTGACTGATGGAGTATGCACAATGCTATATAGACTATCCTGCTCATCTCTGATCTCCCCGGGAACCTTTTCTACCCTTCCCTTTCCAATAGAGGAAAACCTTCCCCTGTCTATTATGGACCTACCCTAGCACACTGCTATCTGGTCTTGCTTACAAGCTGTGCAAACGCAGTGACTTCACAAGGGAATACAGGAACATCAGGATTAGCAGCCTGGCTCAGACCCAAGGTCCATCTAGTCCAGTGGCCTGTCTCTGACAGGGGCCAGTGCCAGATGCTTCAGAAGAAGGTGTAAGAACCCCTTAATAGCAAATGTGGGATAATCTTTCACCTATATCTCTCCCCCACATCCCTAATTGTTAGTGGTTGGCTTAAGCACTGAGCAGGAGGTTCAATATCTCTCCCAAAATGTTTATCATCATTAATTATGACAACTCTGGATATTCTTGTTATCCATATAAATGTTCAATCCCTTTCAACTCTTGTTAAGTTCTTGGTTTTGATTATTCCTTGAGGCAATGAGTTCCACAGTCTAAACACGTTTGGCTAAAGTATTTCCTTTTATCTATTGTGAATATTTCAACTTTTAACTGAATGTCCCCTTGTTCTGATGTTATGAGAAAGGGAGAACCCAAGTCCCCGATCTACCTTCTCTACTTTTACTATGTCTCCTCTTATTCATTTCCTTTCTCACGTAACAATCCCAGCCTTTTCAATCTGTCTTCATCGGGAGAGTTTTTCCAGGTCCTTGATCATTCTCAGCGCCTTTCTCTGAACCCCCTCCACTACTGCAATAAATATAAATAAACTCTGCAAGGGCTACATTCAGTGTGAGACAAAAGGCCCCTAGACATATAACTATTTGCCAGCTTAGTTGAGGCAACTCCTTTCTAGCTGATGTAATTTGCTGACATTTCATGTTCCAATGTAAGGCTTCCCACTACCGCCAGTTTGAAAACGCCTAGGCTCTTCTATTGTTCTCCAAGAACCAAGGGGTTGCCAGCCAACCCGCCATACAGATAAGAAGGCCTCAGTGCTGTCCTGACAAAGTAATTTGGGACAGGAAGCAAAGAGGGAGGCAAACAGCAGAAGGGAAGAGATTGGGGAGGAAAGAAAGGTGTCATGTCAATGAATGACACAGCAGAGATGCTACTCATCAGCATGTTCTATGCTTTATAGGTTCTTATTCTGCCCTCATCACCATTGTCTCTCCACAATTTCCAGTCATGATTTAAGCAACATGATTTATGCCCATCACGTGGGGTTTATTCTCTTGCTTATCCTCCCTGAATGAGAAGCACAACAGAGCACAAAGGGCTTTCAATACCTGGCAACTTCTTTGCTGCTGTTTGTTAACATATACATCTGTGCTACCAGTGTTAGAAATAAGTAAATAAAACTCTCCTCCAGATTTCCCATTGGTTGACACAAGGTAGCTCAGGAATGTGGCCTATGGGATCTTGGGACATCTCCGATTCTCTACCATGATCTTCATTAAGGTCGTCTGATTGTCAGAGGAAAAGTCATGGCATAGTCTTTATTGGTTATGGTAGTGAATTACATTGATAACCCCATACAACTCTTGTGTCAAGCATAGTCTGGTCTCCGTGGCTACTCTGGTATCTAAAATATTAGGGCTACCGCCACCATGTTGGCAAGCATCGTTGTTGGAGTCTTGCAGAGCATATGAGAAACAACAGTCACATTTAATCAGATGTGCCTCTATTAGAAGTCTTATCACACACAGAACCCCACATAGATTGCAATGATTAGAGAAAATAGAATACGCTGCACCAGTATTGCCAGTCCTTTCACACTCACATCTCCAGGTGGAATCCTGAAGAAAAGTAGACGTGGCTGGATCATGTTGAAGGTCAGGAAGCGACACCCTCCAGCCATCTCCCAAGCACTCTTTAGAAGTTATGCATACGCCCACCAAATCTCATTAATAGGAACCCCTCATATCCATCTTTGGAAGTGTTACCCCAGTATTGCTGGGGGACTTTTCATCCAGTAGACCACTTGGATCGTTCTTCTTTTGAGTTATTAGCATGTGCATCACCATATCACCATAGTAACATGCAGTTACCTCACGGAAGTCTCTAACATTTCACCCTGGCCACCAGTGGGCATCTTGTGGTGTCTACTGATCTCTCCTTGACATCACTAGCCAAACTCAGCAGTTATTTTTGCAGTGGTTAATGACAAGGCATCTAAAGCCAACACTAAACGATAGCCTGTACTCACTATGTTGCATTGCACCATCTGATCTCAGGAGGAAGTTAACCAGCCAAAGGGAAAGATCACTATATCCATTACATGGTCACACAAGAGTAACCAAACACCTTAAATCGCGAAAGCATTTTGTAACTAGTGTTGTGCCTTTGGCTATGACACCTGGCAAGGCATGACTGAGGTTATGGAATGAAAGCCTGCATGCACTGAAATAGCTCTGGAACCCAGAGGAGCTGATACAGACTGATCTCTGGAATGATACCTGAACCGCTTGTGCACGCAGATTGAAGACTAATATGATCCAAAGGGGCTATTCTAATGACACGAATACATGCAAGTGTGGTGAGGTGCAGATCATGGAGCACCTGCTTGTTTGCTGACTCTTTGAGGATGCCTGTATGAAGGAGGATCTCACTGCAGCGATGGAAAGAGCCATCCCTTGTGAACGGTTCTGGAAAAACATCTAGTTTGTGACAAGGGCACAAGAAGAAGAAAAAGCAGTTATTTTTCAAAACATCAACATACAAACATAGACACAAGCTCAGCAGGTTTATTATGAATTTCTCTGTGCCAATTTATCTTTATAATATGGCTAATATATGTCAAGTCCTAAGGTCTACTTTGGCTAAGATAAATATCTTGCCTGTAGGTTTCTTGCATTTCAGCTTTAAAACGCAGCCTATTTTTTGCATATTAACAATCAGATATTTCTCTTATAGACAGTTCTTAGATTAATTTATTAGTTCTAAGGCACATGGCTTTGCCAAAGAAAAACATGCAGAAATCACTAAGATGCAGCTAATACCATGCAGAATCTATGGCTCACATCCTCTGGAGCCAAATGGCCTTTGGTTTGCAATAAAATATATTGTAAACCACTTACTAAAAATTGGCTAATAACATGAGACCATTTCTTAACTCTGTTCATTCTCCCATCTGCAACTCCAGTGGAAATGAATGGAGCCAAGTTTGTAGAGGTTCATGGAGGAGCATTGCTCAGTGGGTTACAAAGAACATGACTGGATAGAAGAAAACCCAAGAAAGTGTGTTTTTTGTCATGTCTGTGATGAACACAGCACCTTAATCATGGTAGATTTTTACTGAGTATCCATAATGGAGAATATGGTCTTAAAGGCTTGGCCCAGTGCCCTGCTCTAGCTTCTCCTCCCTGGAGCAAGGCTGAGTGAATGTAATTCGGAAGCTTAGTGCATGAGATTAGACTCATGCGCACCATCTCTGCATTCCAGGACAGGCCACCTGGGGTGACGAAGCACCTTGCTTTTGTTGGTCTCTCTTGTGTCACCCCTGTGATGGAAAGACTTCTCTCTCCTTTCGCTTGGAGCCAATGGAATCTTCCTTTCACTGGGTTTACACCCCATCCTCTCTCTAAGTGGCCCTTCTCCTTATTCCGTCGCAGATAAATGAGTCTCTCATCCTCCTGGGGAAGTGCAGCCTATGATTGCCAATGAGTCTTCCTCTGAGAGGCTATTACAACTTGCTGCATGTTTTGCTCCTGCCGTGGTTGCTTTATTCTCAGTCTCTCCTTACAGCTCTTTTCTCTCAGTCCTGTTTCTTTCCCAGCCCTGAGATTCTCCCTCTGAGCTTGCACTGGGCCTCACTCAGTCTGCACTGTCCCCCCTTTCTGCCATTTTATATAGATATTACACACCAAAAAATGATGGTAAAAGAGCACTGTTAAGTTTGCAAAGTCAAACACTTAAAAGTTAGGAAGGCCAGGTTGCTTGTGCAACCTTAATTCACCTCCTTGTGTGCACACCTTATGAGACAGTCTTTAATTATATGATCACATTCATTCACCTATTCAACTATAAGTTCTGAAGGAACTCGATGAGGATATTGCTGAAATACTAACCGTGGTACGTAACCTATCACTTAAGTCCACGTCTGTACCAGATGACTGGAAGACAGCTAATGTTACACCAATTTGTAAAAAAAGGCTCCAGAGACTATCCAGACACATAGAAGAGCATGATTTGTTGGGGAAGAGTCAGCATGGCTTTTGCAAAAGGAAATATTGCCTCACCAATCAACTGGAATTCTTTGAGGGGTCAACAAGCATATGGACAAGGGTGTTCCAGTTGATGGACTTTCAGAAAGCCTTTGACAAGGTCCCTCACCAAAGGCTCTTAAACAAAGTAAGCTGTCATGGAATAAGAGGGAAGGTCCTCTCATGGATTAGTAACCAGTTAAAAAACAGAAAACAAAGGATAGGAATAAATGGTTAGTTTTCAGAACGGAAAGAATTAGGTAGCTGTGTCCCCCAATAATCTTCACTGGGACTGATGCTGTTCATTGTATCCATAAATGATCTAGAAAAAAATGGTAAACAGTGAGGTGGCAAAGTTTGCAGATTGTATTAAATTATTCAGGATAGTTAAGTCCAAAGCAGACTGTGAAGAATTACAAAGGGATAGCACAAAACTGGGTGACGGGGCAACAAAATGCGCATTGGAAAACATAATCCCAACTATACACACAAAATGATGGGGTCTAAATTAGCTATTATCATTCAAGTAAGAGATCTTGAAGTCATTGTGGATAGTTCTCTTAAAACATCTACTCAGTGTGAAGTGGCTGTGAAAAAGCTAACAGAATGCTAGAAACAATTAGGAAATGAATAAATAATAAGACAGAAGATATTCTAATTCCAGTATATAAATCCATGGTACTCTCATTCCTTGAATACTGTGTGCAGTTCTGGTCACCCCATCTCAAAAAAGATATATTAGAACTGGAAAAGGTACAGAGAAGGGCAACTAAAATGATTAGGGGTATGGAACAGCTTCCATATGAGGAGAGAGTAAAAATACTATGACTTCTCAGGCTGGAAAAGAGATGATTAAGGGGGGATATGATAGAGGTCTATAAATTTATGATTGATGTGGAGAAAGTGAATAAGGAAGCGTTATTTACTCCTTCACATAACACAAGAACCAGAGGTCACAACAAATGAAAGGAAGTATTTCTGAATACAATGCACAGTCAACCTGGGGAAATTGTTGCCAGTGGATGCTGTAAAGGTCAAGATTTTAACAGGATTCAAAAAAGAACTAGATAAGCTCATGGAGGATAGGTCCATCAATGTCTATTAGCCAAGATGGTCAGGGATGCAACCCCATGCTGTGAACATCCCTAGCCTCTGACTGCCAGAAGCTCAGAGTGGATGACAGGAGATGGATCACTCAATGATTGCCCTGTTCTGCTCCTTCCCTCTGAAGCACCTGGTGTTGGCCACTGCCGGAAGAAAGGATACTGGGCTACATGGACCATTGGTCTGATCCAGTATGGCTGTTCTTATGGGATTTTTTTTTCAGTTTGCTTTTATAAAAACAGAAAATGTACACACAAAATATGTTAAAAGAACATTGCAAAGTCAAGCACTCAGAGAATGTCAGTATTGAAGTTGTCTGAGCAACCTTATTTCAACTCCCCTGTGCATGTGTAATGCCAACAGATCCTGGCCGTCAGCAGGCTGGATTGAACCTGGGACCTCTAGAGCTTAGTGCATGAGCCTCTACCACTTGAGCTAAAAGCCAAGTGGCTGTTAGCTAAAGCTGTAGAACAGACTCATTTAACTCTCTAAGTGGTCTTGGTGCCACTAGATGAGACCGACACCACCCCCAGGAGGTGTGTGGGTTACACATGCTCAAAGCAGATGGAATCTTCAGGGGATTTGGCTGTGAAGGTCTAGCAAGTCTCTACTGAGTGTGTAGGACTGGTATTTTTCAGAGGCTCATTGGCCAAATTTGGGCTAATTTTCACAAGGAGTGCAAAAGGCACATTCTGACACCAGGCCAATTCCCCTACCAAATGTCATGTTCCTGCTCCAAAGCCTTAAAGTGCTAGAGCTTAAAAATTCCAGTTTGCAACGCATTTTGGGAGTTTGCAGTGTGTTTTCTGTTCCCACGCAGAGCAAAACAAGACTTTCTGAAATTTTTTCACAAGGAATCAGGGAGAGAGACTGTGGCCTACAGTATGGGAGCATGAGTCCCTACTCTGATTTGGAGTGACCTGGAATTATTGCTCTGAGTCAGCCACAGGAAGGACTTGAACCTTAACTTCCCCTGGATCAGGCCAGGGTCCTAACTAGTAGGCACTAAAGTCTCTGTTGCATATTTTGATCAAAAATGCTTTCCTTCCCCTAGCTGTCGCTTTCAGTAAATGGTATAAAGGCTGGATCGTCTGGGGAGAATCGTGATTAGAGTTCTGGCAGCAGCCTAGGAATGTACGGTGTTTGCTTCTGGACACACTGTTTCCTTAGGACCCATCTTACACCCTCATGTGACACTACTCTTCCTATATATTCATCTACCCTCTGTGGACAAATACAATCACCATTCATCACTGTAACCAAATCCAATGTTCTTTATGTTGCTGAACTGGGTGATGAACATCCTCCGCTTCTGAAATCTCAACTGTGTATGTTTCCCATACACGGCATACACTGCATCCCAGAGCTGAGGCCAGCCAGATGCTCCTTCCTTTAGCTTGTGCCTTATCCAATCAGTGTGGCTACATGCCTATGGATATGCTATGTGAAGTGTGCAAGTTGATGAAGTCTGGGACTTCCCACATACTAGGCCAACGTGACAAGCTTTGTGTTAGTCCAGGACCTGAAACCAGCTGTCATTCATAATCTCTTCCTAAAGGTTTTGATCAGAGTTAATTGGAAAAATTTCACTGGAACAATCTTCTGCTGGAAAATGCAATTTTGATTTCACTAATATTTTTTTCCCACAATGGTATCAGTTTCAACAGAATTTCGTTTTATAAATAAAACTGGGAAAAAACATTTTGAAAATGACAGAATGCCTCATTTTGATTAAAAATTTTCATTTTTCATTTGGAAATTATTTTTTTTAGAAATTTATTAGCTAGTTATTTTTTTAAAATTAAATGGGCCAAAATCAAAACAAAATAATCTGATTGACCCAATGAAAACTGCTGAAATTTTGGCTTTTCATTCTGATTCAGGACCTTTTTTTTTTTAAATCTTGACATTTGTGTGGGATGGAAAATCCAGTTTCCAAGCCGTCCAACTACTGAGTTACTGGATCAGTGGAGTTTTCCGGTTAAAACATTTATTGTTTACCGGGGTTTTTTTATTATTCAGTGCTGTCAGGGTTCAGTGTGGCACAATGCACTGAAATAAAGCCAGGCTGTTCTTTCCAATTGGAGATGGAGCCTGAATGGGTAGCAGAGACAGGGGGGCTGCTCCCAAAAGGCAGATACTGGTCACTCAGAAGCAGAGAAGTCTTAGAACAGGACCACAGCAGAGGGTTCCCTTCAACTCCTAACAGGACTTAAAACAATGCTTGTGGCTGGGGCAATGAATGACTGACTCTTAAAGTGCCCCAAGCTCTAGGAGACTCATGGGGATTGTTATTAGGATTGGTATTATCCAGCTGTCTTCTGGGCAGCACTCTGCCAATAAGGAAACACCCAAGGGCTTCCTGAGGCCAATAGACAGTGGGCACTTTATGATGCAGATGCAGGACTTCATCTTGGATCTGCAGCTCACTAAGGGACTGAGCGAGAAGAACTCTTAAGCAGGAGGCCACCAGCCATCTGCTTACAGCTGCTAGAATAGCAGCTAAACTCTAACAGAGGGCTCCAATCCTGGGCTCTGACTGGTGGAACCCTGGGGGTCCTGTGGTTCCCAGCCTTGATTTAACCTAAGCCCAGGAACAGGAAGTTGTCCATGCAATTGGGTTCTCCCTGCTCAGGACTGCGTCCCCTGCACCAGCTGCTCCTGGTAACCTGACCCTACCTGCCTCCTGACCCCTGCCTCCAGTTTACCCTCTAGCCTGTCTCAGACTCTGACCAGCTGGTATGTGACCTGGCCTGACTCTGATTCTGACCCCACTAGGTCAGACCACCCATGTCCCAGTTGTGACAAGGTGGGAATTACAAAGTACCATGCACTCAGTGGCCACAAGGCAGTGGAACGGGTGAGATCACACTCTGCACTTAGAATTCAGGAAAGCCAATTAGGGAAATTCCAATTAAGGGACAATGGGAGAAGTACTAAAATATCGGTTGTGAGGGGATTCCTGACGGGCCACAAAAAACTCCCAAGACATGTGGATTTCATTTCTGTACTGGGCACTGTGGACAATGCAGTGAGGGGTTTTATGTAGGTATCAGTGGTTGCTGTACATCCCACCTGTGAATAGCAGCCAGACGTGAATGGTGTCCCTCACACCTGTTTTTGTTTCGTGTGGGTGGGTGTAACCAGGAGGGAAATACAGGTACAGAGGGAAGGAGAGCATCAGTGATGCAGGAGCGCATCTGGGCGGCCTTAGATCTGCCGACACTGCCGTCTCTGCTCCTCGCGATCTCCTAACGACGATGCAGGTTCCCTGGGGGTCACCACAGTGACAGTGCTAGTATAGTTAGGGTGCTGGTGGCCTGTGCTGTAAACAGAGTTAGATGGCCTGGGGGATAAAATGCTATTGATTGGTCTATGGCCAGCAATGCAAGGGTTGCACCAGAGAGAGAGTGAGCAAGAGAGTGAGAGCGAGCAAGAGAGAGAGCGAAAGCAAGCGAGAAAGAGAGTGAGTGAGCGAGCGAGAGAGCGCCAACACGGACGTGAGAACAAAACTGCTTGTGTGCATCTCTCCCGAGATGCTACCGGGGCAGGCAGCACACCATGATGTAGAGTGGAGAAAGGAAGGGGAGATGGGACAGCAAGAAGGACCTGCCAGCTTGGCTGCTGTAAACACAGAAGGACATTTTTGGTCTTGTTTAAATCATTGGTCTGAAGTAAATAGGATGAAATTCAATAAAGATAAATGCAAAGTACTCCACTTAGGAAGGAACAATCAGTTGCACACATACACCATGGGAAATGACTGCCTAGGAAGGAGCACTGAGAAAAGGGGCCTGGGGGTCATAGTGAACTGAAAGCTAAATAAGAGTCAACAATGTAACACTGTTGCAAAAAAAGTGAACATCATTCTGGGATGTATTAGCAGGAGTGTTGTAAGCAAAACCCAAGACGTAATTTTTCTGCTCTACTCCACACTGATATAGCCCCAGCTGGAGAATTGTGTCGAGTTCTGGGCACCACATTTCAGATAAGATACTGATAAATTGGAGAAAATCCAGAGAAGAGCAACAAAAATGATTACAGGTCTAGAAACCATGAGCTATGAGGAAAGATAGAGAGAATCGGGGTTGTTTAGTCTGGAGAAAAGAAGACTGGGTTGGGGGGGACATGATAACACTTTTTAAGTACATAGAAGGTTGTTACAAGGAGGAGGGAGGAAAATGGTTCTTGTTAACCTCTGAGGATCGAACAAGAAGCAATGGGCTTAAATTGCAGCAAGGGAGAAATAAGTTGGACATTAGGAAAAACTTTCTAACTGTCAGAGTAGTCAAGCACTGGAATAAATTGCCTAGGGAGGTTGGGGAGTCTCCATTACTGAAGATTTTTAAGAGCAGATTAGACAAATACCTGTCAGGGATGGTCTAGATAATACTTAGCTCTGCCACGAGTGCAGGGGACTGGACTAGAGACCTCTCAAGGTCCCTGCCAGTTCTACACTTCTATGGTTCTATGATATGATGCTAGAAGCCATGGCGGTGTCTAGTGAGGCCATCCCCAGATCTTTGCCTGGCTGGGACTTTGTGTCACTCACTTGGGCTAGGCTTTGACTGACTTCCCAATAAACAGTAAGTGCTTTACAATAATGGCTGCCCGTAGAGGCGCGGGCTGGTTTTAAGATGGCACTGGTAATTTTCCAAGCTTCAAGAGGTGCAAGTCTTGGCCATCTTCACCCCGAATCACAGCCTGGTGGGATCCGCTCCCAGAGAACACACACAGTTCCACTCCGATGACCTTACGTCAGGAGGTGATGGGTCCTTGCTCCCTCTTCCAGCTTCCCCTTTCCTCTTGGGTAAAATCAATGGAGGGGAAAAGGGGGTTGGGTCACCACAAACCCCCAGACATGCCTCTGGTTTAATCAGTTGTCTCCAAAGTGACCCCCTGCCCATGAACTCATGAGGCTGGCTGGCTGCCCCAGAGATCCTGGCTCCCATCAGGACCATCCTTGGTGCCGTGGGGGGACTGGCCGGATGGAATCACTTTGCTCCCAAAGGCAGGGGCCTTCCTGGATTAGCTCTGCTGTGTCAGAGGAGAGGAGAGAGGTCAAATGCAGCACCAGTTCCTTTCCCCTGAGAGGAGACAGTGGGCACCAGGCCCTGAGGTGGGGCCAAGGAGACAGCTTCAGGAACGCTCCCTCCATGCCCCATCCCTCCCTGCATTCCCCCCTTCTGCCCCTCCCCACCATGATTTTCCTTTCTGCTGCCTCTCGCACTCCCTGCTCCCTTCCCTGGCCATTAACTCTACAACCTGCCTTTACAAATGTGCCCCCTGCGACAGCTCTGCACAGAGGATTTATGAGCCCGGCCCTATGGGGAAGGGATTCGGGTATAAATCAGGGACTATTTAGGAAAGTGATCTACATTTATTACACTTAATACTATATTTAACATGTCCAAAAGGACCTTATAAATCAGAGCCTGTGCAGAGCCAGACATGGGTCCTTGGGGGACCCGTCCACCCGGACAGCTTGGGCAAAGTTTGAATTCAGCAAAGCCAAAGGCATGTTTGAATTCTCTGCTCTGTTTCTTCCCCTTTAATGAGGGCTGCATATCACGCTGATAGCTTCCTGAATCAAGCTGGGGATCCAGGGCTTGGGTTCACTTCCTTTTACTGGCTCCTCTCCTGACAGCCTCCTCGGGTGTATTCAGGTAACCCCTCGTTCCCTCGCGGGCTCTGGCTGAGCTTCCAGGATCATAAGGCGAATTCTTTAAGCACCTGTCACATTGAGGGATGACAGGGCTGGACAGCTGATCGTTATTCTTCTCATAATCCCAGGTTAATGCAGCATGCTCCAGTTTAATATCAGCTGGCCACTAAATGAGGCATAATGTCCTCTTCTGTTTCTCGGACACACTGAGCGGCCCACACAGCCCCCTTGCCTTCCTCATATTCCTGTTAGTAGCTGAAGCTCCATCATCACAGTGCCGATTCTCCCCCCCTCCAGCCAGCTGTCCTGGAGCAAGGTCTCCCTCCCACTTGTTTCACAGACTGAGGCGCATGGCTTTGAAACAGCTCCTGGCCTGAAGAACTGGACCTCAGCACCTCTGCAATGGCCCAGTGCCTGCTGTGGGCCCGTTCAGCACGCAGAGGGTATGGCAAAGGGAATATCAGATAAAGTGGTGATCAGTGTTTTTGAAAAGCACAGCTAATGATAATAATATTTCATAACTAGACTCTAATCTCTCTGCCTCTACCTTGGGCAGCAATCAGGGGGCAGACCTGGCTTAGCACCTTTGCCAGTGGCTTCAAGACCAGGGAGCCTTCAAGCTAGTCAGTTTACAATGTGATCTCATTCCTTGTGAGCGAGCGGTTCCAGATGCCATCCTGGTCCCTTCAAATGGATTTTCTACTAATCAACACATGAGCAAACCATCTCCGGCCAAGGGCTTTGGTTCATTAGTGTTCACTATTTGTGTTCTGTGGGTGATCACCTCGGTCACGCACTATTATTTCTGTTCCCTGATTGGATGGCCAAAACTTTTCAAGCAGGGCAATCATAATGATGACGATGCTACTCAGTGTTTACAACTGAATGGTAATGATGCACTCACACACTTCCTGCTACAAATTTTCAGAGGCACAAACACTTGTACTAAAACCTGGGAAACTTTCAGGATTCATGAAGGTTTCTACCTCTACCTGGCAGCGGGCTGGACATTCCCAGATACCAAATGACTAGAGGCCACAACCTCAGCATTTTTCATCCTATTTGATCAGCTCTTCCCTAGACAGACACTGGAACTTGCTGCTCAGACCTCAGAGAGAAAGTGGAGGCTAGAGAAACCATGACTGGAAATTGCCAGAGGCCAGTGGGGCCCTTGAAGGGGTGTGTGTGTGTGTGATTTCAGTGCCCAGTATGTGTGCAGATGTAGTCCTCCTTGAACATGTCTCTGAGTGCACATATGCACAGATGGATAGTAGACACGTGCATATGTACAGATGTGTGTGTGTGTGTGACTGTTTATGAGTGGCATGGGTTGCTTGCACTTCCTCTGTTAAAATATATAACCTAACTTGATATATTCTCTTGCTGGCGAGAATATATCAAGTCAGCACCCAGGCCAAACTCTAGGAATGCCCTGGTTTTGAGGACACATCTTTGGCTCTGTTGTTGCCAGCTTCTGTGTGGAATGCATGCACGTGGGTGACCTCTCAGGAGAAAGTGCATGGCTGGCACCAACAGGGGGCTGACATGAGGATTACAGTACATGCAACATTTGGAAATATTTTCCTGGTGACAGGAGGGCCCCTCTCTCCCGGGGTCATTCTCCCATAAACCCAGAAGGAAAACTGCTCTCCAGAGCTCAGCCAGAACTCTATGGTAGCTGTTTGGAGAGAAGCCTTAGGGTATGTCTACACAGCAATTAGACAGTCCCTCAGCCTGACCCTAGTGAGCCCGAGTCAGCTGGCACAGGTCAGCTGCGTGTGTCTAATTGTAGACAAACCCTGAGCCTCTCGCTAGCCCAGGGCTCTTGGACTTTCATTGAAGTTGGTCTTGGTCTAGTATCATCCCCAAAATAAACGAGGCCTGGAAATCCCTGGAGAGGCCCTGTCAGGCCACTGAGTGACTCCTGATGTTATGGGTTGTTAATGGGAGCAGTCTGCCTGCTTCCTGACATGCTGTTTAGACCCAGGCGGATGATGAAAAGCCTCCTGTATTGTTCTTCTGCTGATGAGAAGTTCACACAGCAGCTCTGCTTGTGACCCATTGATTGCAGGGCTGTTGGGAGGGGAAAGGAGAGGGGATCTGCCTGTCTACCATGGGTCCAAACAGTGTTTTAAGGGGATGTTTTTTCCCATAACAATTAAGTGGCTCTACCACAGTGTTGCCAACTGTCACGATTTGGTCATGAGTTTCATAACTATTGTTTTCCTTAAAGCCCGGCTCCTGGAATCAATGATTTCAGCCTTCATTCTTCAAGAAAAAGTAATTTCCAGCCCTTGTGGCTGTGGGGAAAGTTTCAAAATGTGACCTCAGAACACCCTAAAGGCTCAAAAAGCAAAAAGTGAACAAAAAGAACCCACATCTAGTCTTTTTACACAATCTCAGGATTTTAAGGCCAATCTCAGGATTTTTGTTGAGAACTGACTCATGATTTTTGAGCATTTGGGGTTGGCAACTGGGATCATTAATTTTCCTGTACAGATCCAGTGTTCAGGACTTGGTGTGATGCTGTGTCTGGGGAGAGGGGCAGGTGTGCTGTAAGGTCAGTGTGTCGAGTCCATGACCCAGGGCCTTGCAGCTGATATTGTCGGGAGGTGGAGATTTAGTATTTAGGGCCTGTATCTGAGTCTGGTGTCCAGGGACTGGCATCCAGGGCCCAACCCAGCTACCATCAGAGTCCAAAGATCTCACAGGGCACTGCATTGCCAGGAACATGCTAGGGCCCTATGGATGAGCTGAATGACAAACACTCAGGGCTAGAGCTGCTGCCAAATACAGAATTGGGCTCCCAGTGCTACGCGCGCTCTCTGCCTGTGTGAGATGGTGGCTGGGGTGTGTCTATACTGAGTCAGACTATGTTGGCCTAACTCAGTTGGTGTGGAGATGCCAGCATAGCCCCTAGTGGAGACTCAAGCTATACTGACAGATGGAATTTTAGCTGAACAGTGTTAGCTATGCCAACAGAAGCCCTCTTCCATTGACAGGGCTGTGTCTACGCTGGGGGAGGGGGGGTTGTTGGCACAGCTGCCTTGGCCAGGAGTGTGATTTTGCACAGCCCTGACAACATGGCTGTGCCAAAGTGACTTTTCAGTGTAGACCCAACCTGGGTTTCAGCAGAGTCATCAGGGCCAGGCATGGGCTGGGGAAAGGGAAACTCTACATGTTTGACCGTGGGCATGGATAAGCCTGTCTGTTGGGCATGCCAGCACCTGCAGTGATCCATGGGGAGGGATTTCCCCTCCACATGATACATGGAGAACAGAAGAAGACCCAAAGAGATCAAAGGACTCAGCATTTTCCAGCCTCCTGATCTGTGCCCATAGACAATGATGTCACACAGGGGTTCCTGATCCATGCTGGGATCTTGGCAGGGTAGGCTGGGCCAGTGCTTGGGTGGGCACTGTCAGAGAACCCTGTGGTGCTTCAGGAAGTGGTGCTGATGATACCTCCAAGTCAGGGAGGGATCCAGGCCCCAGCCTGGTATGGGGCAGCACTGGGGATCACAAGTGTGGTGTCATCACTCCGGCATCACTGCCTTGCTTCCATTCTCTCAGCCCTGCCCCGGGGTGCCACTCTGACAAGGACTGTTTCCCCTTGTGAGAGAGCCCTGCTCCAAGACCCCCTGCCACGAGGCAGGGGTAGAATCCCCAGGGAGGATGGGAGTTCTTAACTCCGCGTGCTGGCGTCCTCTAGTGAATTTCCCTGCTGCCTTTCCTCTGCCTAGTCCTGCACTGCAGTGCCCGGCTCTTCATCTGTGTCCCAAGCTTTAGGATCTCTGTTCTGCGCACGCGGCTCTAGGGCTGTGTGTGCATGTGTGTCAGTCTGTCTGTCTCCTCGCTTGGCTTTCCAGGAAAGCTGCTGTGATTTATGAGCCGCAGACAGCACTAGCTGAGTGCCCGGGAGGGCTTGATTACAGTTTCCCAGAGGAAGCTGCCTGTTCGGAGATGGCAAGGTGACAGGGTTTATACAGAACAGCACAATGTGTCTAAGCAGAGCTGTCAGCCGGAGACGGATGAAGTGACAGAGAAGGCCCATTACTTCATTCACACCTCAACAGGCAAACAATAAAACACTCACACATAGCAGTGGCTTGAGGGGGAGGGGATCCTCCACACTAACAGGTCGGCCTGTGAAAATTAGACACACTCTTGGGCAGGGTTTTTTCCCCTTTTGCTGGCTCAGCAGGAAGGAGCAGAGAGAGAGAAAGAAGGAGAGAGAGATGGGGACACCTGGGTAGCGGGGAGCGGTGAGGGAGGGCTCCCATAAAGGAGGTGGTCTCATTTCCTCACTCTCCTAGGGTAGAAGGAATCATGTGAATTGCTTCTTTTCAGCTGAGAACAGTCATGTTAAATAGTAACAAATCAGAGGTGCCAGGAGCCAAGGGCCCAAGCAAACCTCAGGGCCTTTCACAAGCATTCGTGTCCATTTAGATATTAGCATTATAGGCTCAAGTCACAAGCTGAGAGAGCACAGGAGCATGGGACCTATCATGCTGTGCTAATCCAGATGTCTATCTAGCTCAGTATCCTGCTTTGGACAACAGCCAAGACCAACTGCTTCAGAGGAAGGTGCAAGAGCCCTGAAAAGAGGCAGGGAAACAGCAAGGAGAGGGCAAAGGAACATCTCAATTAACAGGCTGTATCAGGCAAGATATTTCCGGTAAAGACTGAGAAGTATTAATGCACTTGTACAAGGCATTGGTAAGACCTCACCTGGAATGCCCTGCGCAATCCGGGTCACCAGGATCACGAAAGATGAATTCAAACTGGAACAGGGCAGAGAAGAGCTGCCAGGATGATCAGAGGAATGAAGAGCATCTCTTAGAAGATGACTAAAAGAGCGTGGCTTGTTCAGCCTAGCAGGACGCAGGCGGAAGGGGCTCTGGTTGCTCTCTCTAAATCCAGCAGGGGTGAACCCCAGGCAGGGTGAAGACCTATTTAAGCTAAAGGACAATGGTAGCACAGAACAAATGGGGATAAACTTCTAACCATCAGAGAAGATGGGCACTGGAACAGCTTCCCAATAGGAGCAGTGAGGACAGATAATTGAATTGGTTTAAAATGGAGCTTGATACATTTCTAAATGAGTTTACATGACAGTGGAGCCTGTGGTAGCAGGGGCCAGGATGCCCATTCTAGTCCTATGTCAGCAAACAACAAACCTGAAAGGGGAGAGCACAGGGAACAGGAGACACAGCAGGAGAGAGAGAGAGAGTAGGCCAATGCAGAAAGGGACCGGAAGAGAGGGCAGACCAGGAATGAAAGCAGAACACGTGCGCTTGTTTTAAGAGCCAGATTCTCAGCTGATGCAAACTGACATAGTTCTAGGAAAGTCCAAGGCACTGAAGTCAATGGAGCTAGGTTGCTTTACACCAGCTGAAGATCCAGCATAAAATGGCTGAAGTATTTAGGAAGTCTCTAGTCGGCATGGCAGACGGTCACTCACCCAGCTCCCTGCCCAGTCTAGCTTTATCCAGCGTTCACTCCTGGGGCTACATTCTGAAGCTAACTGCCAATTTGATCATTGAGATGAGCAGTTATATTGTACCCAGGAACCATTTATCAGGAGTGGAGCCCATTAGAAAATGAAAAGAAAATGTCTAAAAATGTTGCATTGAAATTTCATTTTCATCAAAATCTGCCAACTGGCCCTAGCCAAGGGCAGGGAATTGCACCTTGCTCAGTTCGCTCATTGTTCTCTGGTATTCACAGGATGCTGCCAATGACTCCATTGCCTTGGGGAGACAGATGGAAGAGCCCGGAAACAAAGGGAAAGATCACTGCTCCTTTGCCATATTGACTTGGGTCTTGATCTCTGCATGATAGTCTCACGGGGCATTCCAGATGAGGTCTTACGACTGGGAGCCACATCCAGAGGGAAGACCCATTAGATGTAGGAAAATGCTTACTGAAAAGTTCTTCTGGTGCTTTAAAAAGATGCATTGCACCACACAAGTGTATTTAGAAATCCATGTTGTAGCTTCCTGTTAATGAGCAGTCAAACACTGGGGCTTGGACTAAGTCTTAGCATAAACCTCACTTCTGCATCACACACAGAGGGGATGGAAAAGAAGAAACTATTTTCTGTCATTTGATATGGATTAAACGTTAAGAGCCACTCAGAGATTCCCATGGAGCTGCTTAGGGTTGTTCTTATCCGGAGCCTTCTCAGCAGGAAAATTCTATGAGTCTCAATGAAAGTTCAGCATGTTGGACACAAAGCAGCGTTACAATCAGACATCAATACTTTGGGATCTGATGACATTTCTTCAATACATTAGCTGCCTCCAGTGTCGCAACACTGAGCTGGCCCAAAAGACTTGTCTGATCGCTCCTGAGATCCTATAAGAAACCGGGCTGCCCCAGTGGATCTGGACAAATCGCACAAAATCTGGGATAGGCAGGAACCCAATGTACAATAGAAGACCAGAGTGATAAAATCGACACTAACACTTCTGGCTTGCACTAGATCCAGCGTGCTCACTTGGCTAACATGCTGACTGTATGCCTTTGGCAGACACTCAAGTATCTGAGAATAATGACTCAGGATGTGATTCTTGTTAAGAAGCCCATTTTGTTTTCACTAAGATCCTCTCAGCTGAGCTGCCTTCCAGAAAGACATATTCATCTCTCCCATCCTTCACCCGGAACCTGCCGGAGTATTATTCCAGCTTTGAATTCCTTGCCAGATTAAGGACTTTCTCAGCAATAGAGGACCCACTGCTTGGCTGGAGTAAGAGCTTCACTCCAACAGGAAGAGAAACTTCTTGACATTCTTATATGTAATGTCCTACAAGGAAACCTGTTGTTGTCATGTATTGTGATGATTATTTCTTACCTATTAAACATTGACAGAGTAGTGGGTGTGTTAAAAGATACAAAATACAGAGAGCTCTTGCTTCAAACAGCTTACAATCTAAACAAGTCAGATGCAGCCAAGACAGGGCCCATTGAGAAGCCCAGTGGCATTAAATGATTAGATTTTTTTTATTTTTTTTGTTAGAATTGCAATATTATTGAATTATTGCTGACTCACAGTATTGGTAAAATTGTAGCAGGTTTCCCACTGTATATTTCTGATTTTCAGTCTGGCCCCTAATGTTGCGAAAACAAGACATCGATCTTCCTAAGATTTTGCACATTGCCCCTTATAGCAGGGTAGAAATTTTCCGTAAAGTTTGGTACAAATTAGACAAGGAGTTTTACAGTCAGGCCTGGTCTACACTTCAAAGCTGTACAGGTATAACGGTGAGTTATACGGCTAGGAGCCCTAGTGTGGATGCCATTATGCTGGTATAAAGCTGCCTTATACCAGTATTGTTATTCCCTTTCCTGTAGGATAATAGCTGTACCTGTATTAAGCACCTTGCTTAGTTTATTTTACCAGGCTGAAAAAGCTCCCTGTTCCAATTCCCTGTGCTTTAGTCTGGGGCAGAAAAATGCTTGCAAAGAGGTGTGAATGCCTGAAAGCTGTTTCTTTTCCCTTTGCTTTCCCCCCTCTTCCTTTGGTGTCGGCACTATGCTGGCCAGAGCTAGCATTGTTCAGAACTGCACTTGGGAAGCCATGGCTCTGTATAACAACAACTTTATTGATTCTATAAACCTCTGAACAGTGCTACATATTATTATTTGCCGGTAGATGGTGTTGGAGGGCCTCTCGCTTTGCCTGTATCTTCTTTTACATTCTGCAAAAAAGTCTCTGGCTCAACACACTTTGCCTTTAAAACCCCTTGCAGCTTTAGCCCTGGCTTTAGCTGGCAGGGGATTACCCTCCAGCATAAACTGGCACAAAACTGTCTCAAAATCCGTCTGGGTTGAATGGAGCTGTAGCTGGGAAGGATGAAGTCAGAGCTCTGACAGCACCAAGGTGGGTGAAGCCAGCAGTGACAGCATTAATTATGGGTGAAACAGCAGCACCTGCATCACCCAAGACAGGATGGAAGCAGGGCATTGGCCCATCTGAGGTGAACTGAATCGCAGAACCTGAATCATCCGGGATACAATGATTTACTTATTTCATACCGGCAGCATTCCAATGGCTCTCCAATGTGGAGAACTTGCAGACGTTGCAAAGCAACTGGTCCGACCTAGGCACAGGTTCAAGGATGTTTGTGAGAGGGACTTGAAAACTTTCAACATCGACACCACAAGCTGGAAAAATGCAGCTACCAACAGGCTCCATTGGAGGGCTGCACTGGCCAGAGAGTCAGAGAGACTGAGGGGAGGGGGTGGAAAGTGGAAAGGGAAGAGAGCGAAGAGGAACGTGAAGCAGGGTTTATGTGTTAGTAGTGTGCCGGCTTCACCATCTGGCCCTTCGCTTTGTGCCGGCACTAGCTGCAGCGAGGACAGTCACTGGAGAATTGGACTTTGTAGCCACTCATGGTCCTGCAGCATGACACATAGTTAACTCCACTGCTTTGGCACTTTACGCCCTCCCCTTTTGAGACAGACAGTCGCCAAACAAACAGTGAAGAAGGAAGTTCCAGTGTCAAGAGTTCCCCCTACAAATACCAGCTCTCACATCAGCTAATCTAGGAACTGGTAGCAAAAACCCTCATTGAGCTCAGCTGTTGAACTGACGCGCATGGAGAGGAACAAGGGTCAAAGGTTATCAATGCCTAAACTGTACGAGTCACACCCACATTTGCCCTGGCAAAGTTTGCCCTAGCAAGTGGCTGAAGCTTCAGAATAGCCTTCAAGAATTGCCTGCAGCAGCAGCTTCTATTAATTGCTCCCATAGCTGGAAATCAAGGCCCAGAGACTTCCTCATGGATGAGCAGGATCCTGGCTTTCTGGTAGCAGAAGGGAGAGATGTTCCCATGGATCTGGCAGCATTTGGCAGAGGCTAAGAAACACCCAGACCTAGAAAGGGGGAGGCGAGACATTTTTAGAGTCAGCACCCATTCTGGAGGGAAGGCTAGTGTATGCTGGTGTTTCTGGTGCTTTGGGTGAGGGACGGCTTAGGTTCAGCAGCAGGGCTGTGAGAGCAGGTGTGGTTATGTGAGTACACAAGCTGGGAGGGGAAAATTTAGGATATGCATCCAGGCTCATATGGAGGTGGGAGCATATCAGGGTGAGCGCCTGGTCTGGGGGTGGGGCGGGAGTAGTCAGAGAAATAGATGAACTTTAAACAAGTTTGAGGATAGTTCACATGAAAAATGCAAATTGGACAGTCTTTTACAGAAAAGAGACAGTACAACATCGCAGCTAATACCCTGCTAAAACAACTCTGTTTATATTTCTCTGGGAAGCAGTTTGAGAGATACTACTATATATTATGGTCCCAAGTTATGGCTGTGTGCAAAAGACAAATATCCCATTGGACTGTGAAGGCAGCTCCATAGTTAGGGTTAAGCTGAATTTTGCACTTGAAGCAGGGATCCAACTGCTTTGTGGTATATGAAGAACATAGTATGTCCTCTCCAAAATTACCGCAGTTGCTCTTTAAGTACATACAGGGCTGCTGGGAGGCGGTGGGCAAGTTGGGCAATTTGTCCCAGGGGCTCCCACACAAACATAGTATTCTATAGTATTGCAACTTTTTTTTATGGAAGGGGCCCCCAAAATTGCTTTGTCCCAGGCCCTCTGAATCCTCTGGGCAGCCCTGAGTGCATAATAAAGAAAGAAAGGTTTCTTTCTTTCTTTCTTTCTATCTCCCATAGGACTTTTTATCAGCAGATCTCAATGGCTTCTGCGAATTTACAAGTCAGTCTGTCAATTAGTTGGAGTTAAAATTCATTACAGTGTGGCTCCTTTAAAAAATGTAGCAACCTGTGTCAGACCATTTAATTGTCCTATGATAGCTTCCAAGAACGGAGAAAGGCAAACCCTTCTGCCCTCCCGTGTAGGCAAAGTCACTGAAATCTCATGCATGTACAACTGTTAAAACCCGTTTTGGGGGATCAATGGTCATTTTTTGCCATTATTCTTTGTAACTGGCCGAGCTGAAACTGCTGGAAGCTCATGGATCCTCTCCCCCGGTTACTGAACTGCCTGTGGAGTTTGGAAGCAAGGAGCCCTGTTCTGCAAAACCAGAGGAGGTTCAAGAGGCAGGAGCAGAGGAGGGCAAGACTGACAAAGACCCCCTAGAGCTAGAGGGCATTAATGGGGTGGGGGACAAGATACAAGCACAATGGAAAGCCTGCCACAAACGTAACTATGGGTTGATGGCCACCACTTGGTGCTACTCCTTAAACCCCATGCAGTGTCTGTCTTTGCAAACCAATGAATGTGATATGAGGTAGCACAGACACAGAAGCACCTCAGCAGGATGAGAAGCCGTGTGGGTAATAAACTGCCTGAGCACCTGACAGGAACCTCCAAGATCTCCCTTCACTTGAGGGAGTATCGCTCATTGATCAGACTGGTTGGCTGCCTCCCACTTTCAGGAGGAGAGGGAAGGCCTGAGTTGAACAGCGCATGATGTGGGACACCTTGGATCCCTTCAGGAACTGAGCACCGCTCTCCAAGGTGATGCTTCAGTAAAGGTGGTCCCAGATCCAGCACTCCAGGATGGGTCATCATTTACACTTTGGCCCCTTTACACCACACTGGCTGTGCAAAGGGCATTACAGTTGGTGTAAATGTACTTTAACTGTGGATTTCACGCCCACTGCACGGCCCCTTTGCTGTGTCAGGAAAGGGCCTTAATGTAAAGGAGAATCCAGCTAACTGTAATCTGGAGACCAAGGTCTGGCTTTCAAGGTTCATCAAACATCTCCTTCCCCTTGGCCTATTGCCTCCTACACCTCCCAAAGAACCAGCATGTGCACCCTGTGTGCAGGGCCCGAGTGTGCTGGGGGTGGGAGGGAAGGGCATGCCCAGCCAGCTTCTCCACTGTGAAGTGAGCATGCTGCGAAGTATCTCAGACACACAGGATGCAGGGCTCGGAGGTGGAGGGGGGGACCTTGCCGGCAAAGAGCCTGTGTCACCTTGATCAAAGACAAATGGCTAGACAAACACTGAAGGAAAAACAGAGGAACCTGGGGAGGCAGAGGGAAAATAAGAAGGAGCCAAGGACAGGAGTCACCTCTCGGTTTCAGAGACAGCTTCTTCCATGTGTAAGGGGACTGTTATCCCCTTACTAACATTCAGTGGGGTGTTTTGGTTGCTAGCTCCCAGTACCAAGCGGAAGGGTCGATGGGAAATCAGGACCCTGAGACTGACAGTCCCCAGGAACAATGGGGAGAGGCCAATGCTCCAGGTCAGCCTGATTGACAGGAGGCTGGGGGTGGGGGTTCCATCCGCCATGTGAGCTTGAATTGCCTGGGGCAGACAGAGCCAGGCTGAGTAAGGAGACAGCAGGGGCCCAAGCTGAGCTGCTGGGAGCAACACTGCAGCCCCAAAGCCAGAGCACAGCCCAGAGAGAGCAGACCTGCTCTGGGAGCAGAGCTGCAGCAACCAGAGCCAGAGGGATCAGAGAAGCAGCCCAGGGAGCTGGAGGCAGAGCAGCAGCAGCAGCAGCCGGGTGCAGTGAGCAGCTGGGGAGAGCGAGGGGGACCCTGGGCAGCAGGCCCAGTGCAGGGAGATGCTCCCAGCCAAGAGGCCTTGCAGGCCAGACTTGGAGAAGGATCGTAACCCCGATGGGGTAGGGGTGATGCTGGGAAGAAGTGTTCTGCCACCTAGAGCCTGAGAGCGTGTGGCCACCCCCAGAGCAAGTGTCCGACCCGCAGCGTCTCTGCAGCACAGCCAAGGCCTGAGAAGGAGGCCTGCGACGTGCGAGGAACAGACTGAACTTCCCTGACATGCCAGAGACACTGGTTGTGATGTTCCCTGCCACAGAGCGGGCTTATGTGTTTCCTTTAACCTTTCCCATTTTTCCTTTTCCTTTTTAAACTAATTGTTAATTAAATAAACTGTATTGCTTTAAATCATATGTAATGATCAGTGGGTCAGGAAAGCATCTAGTGCAGAGAGAGCACCCTGGAGTGGGGACACCCTAACCTAGGGGTCGGCAACCTTTCAGAAGTGGTGTGCCGAGTCTTCATTTATTCACTCCAATTTAAGGTTTTGCATGCTGATAATACATGTTAACATTTTTAGAAGGTCTCTTTCTATGTCTATAATATATAAATAAACTATTGTTGTATGTAAAGTAAATAAGGTTTTTAAAATGTCTAAGAAGCTTCATTTATCAGCAGGTAAGTATGCCCAGCGGTCTGTGATGGGATGTTAGATGGGATGGGATCTGAGTTACTGCAGAGAATTCTTTCCTGAGTGCTGGCTGGTGAGTCTTGCCCACATGCTCAGGGTTTAGCTGATCGCCATATTTGGGGTCGGGAAGGAATTTTCCTCAGGGCAGATTGGCAGAAGGCCTGGAGTTTTTCCTCACTTCCTCTGGGCAGATGGGCAGGGCACTTGCTGGTGGATTCTCTGCAGCCTTGAGGTTCAAACGGGCATACACAATGACAGACTTCAATAACTCAACATAGGTTGGGTTGTTATAGAAGTGGATGGGTAGGATTCTGTGGCCTGCGTTGGTGCAGGAGGTCATGACTAGATGATCATTATTGGTCCCTTCTGCCTAAAGCTATGGAGTCTATGAGATCTATTGAAAATTAATTAAAATGCAAGAACTGTCCTGAACTGGTGGCCAGGACCTGGGCACTGTGAGTGCATAGAAATCAGCTCGCGTGCCGCCTTCGGAACACGTCCAATAGGTGCCTACCCTGTCCTACCCTGACCTAGGTGGTCACAGCAGGTTGGGCGGTGAGCTTCCCAAGGATCCTGGGGCCACCCTTGTTGGGGTTACGAAGACTCTGCCAGACAGGAGAGTGGAAGGGGAGTCCTCAAGGGCAGGGAGGCCTCTGGGTAAAGGAAGTGGGAGCAAGGACTCAGATCCTTTCGCTAGCCCACTTCACCAGGGTAGTGCAGAAGCCAGGAAAGTTCCCCACAATAGTGGGACCATTCCCCCGCTTACACATGCCCATGATGGAAGACTGCTGGCTACTGTCACCTCTGAACTCCATGGCCTGCTCTTCCCTGTGTCTAAATGGCAGTGCCAGCCACAACATTTTGGCACTGGAGGTGGGGAGCTCAAATGATGCCCCCATGCCCCCTCACTTGGGCCAAAACTTTGAAAGGTCTCAATTCTGCCTTCTTCCAATTCTACTCCTCTCATGGTACTGCTCTGTTTAAAATGACTTATTCAAAAATTTTAAGTAACACTTAACTTTCAATTGCCTGAACAGCAAATGTAGCTTTTCTTGTCTGCATAGTAAACACTGGCATTTTTACCTGTTTGAATAATCAGAGTGGTGCTTTCTGTGCCTTCTTGGTTGCAAAGATTTGAACTGCTTCCTGAAGGTCTACAGTCTGGTGGTTGCAAGGCCGACCAACCTCTCCTGTGTCATTGTGGAGTGTAGATGTCTTTTTATTAATTTCAGCTTGGACAAGCTGCGTTCTCCACTGGCAACTGTTACAGGAAGTGTTTAGAAGTATGAACAGAGCAACAATAGCATTTGGAAAGAGGGTGGTCATCTTATTTGTGCACATATATTCCAGAACAGCTTTTGGAGTTGATCCTGCTGAAATGTATCTTGAAATGTATCTTCAGTTCATCATCTAAATTACTCACATCAATATTGTGCATGTCATCATGCATCTACATTGTCTCGTGCCCTGCATTGCTAGGGTAGGTCTTTTTCAGGTATAGTGAGGAGTTTTGGAATATCACACAACATTCCAAATATACTGCTGTGTTCCTTGAGCTGCATGAAATGTTCCTCAACTGACTGCATTGCACTATCCAGCACCTGGTTAAAGAATTCAACTTTGAATTGTTGTTTGGGGTTTCTTATGGGATTATCCTGTGCCCCCTAATCAAAATGTCGTCTTCTTCGGTGACTCTTGTATTTCTGAATGGGTGGGAAAATAGCTTCAGTGTGAAGTTCTTCTGCCAACTTCTGTGCACTCTTCAGAACGTTTGGAATCCCTCATCTGACCAGTAAGACTGTAGGTATGACTTCGCTTTGTCCAGTTGTTCCATTGCTCAACACCTTGGAGTCTCTTGCTCACAACATTTATTTCAAACAGTATGTCATGCCACAATACTAAGCCACACAGAAATTTGAAGTTATGTATGTTTCTTGTGATTCCATTTCCCTCTGCCACTATTCTCCCACGAACAGTTCCTGTCATAGCATTATCCTCCATAATGGCAACTATGGCATCATCTATGTTCCCAATTTGGTGTTTGATAGGCTTTATCGCCTCCACTCGACTTTCCCAGCATGTGGCACTCAGTGGTTTCAGTGTCAGAGAGGAAGTTTCCAGGTGTTGCTTCAAAATTTGCCATTGATGAGTTGATACAGGGAAAAATACATAGATGCTTTGAATGACATTAAAAAATTCAGCAGCCTCACTAGAAGCTGATGCTGCATCACTGACCACCAAGTTCAATGAATGAGAACTGCATGGGACAAAAAAATCTCGAGGGTTTAACTCTCGGATCTGTGTCTGCACTCCTCTGCTCTTTCCTCTCATGTTGGCACCATTATCGTAGCCCTGACCTCTCATGTCAGCTATCGCAATTCCCGTATCTTCCATCTTTTTAAGAAGCACATTTGTCATACCAGCTCCTGGAGTATCATCAATGTCAATAAATTCTAGAAAATGCTCTCTGACAGTCACCATTGCAGGGACATTTTTCACTACGGTGCTGTTGTTGTTACAAAACGCACATTAAGAATTTTGGTTCTGTCATACTGATGTCAGGTGGAGCCAAATAACAAGTAAATTTGCTGATTAGATCTCCACAACCGTTTCGTTTGACTTTTGATGCAGTACTGTCTGATCTCATTTAAATTGTTTTTCAAAGTAGTGGGTGTGTACCTTTCTTGGGTGTGAATCTTAATGCTCTGGAGTTACAGCATCAAATCAGCATCAGCTCCACAATTTTAAGGGCATTTCATTGTTTGGCACATACAGTGATCTGAGTGCAACAGTGCGCTAGTTTTGGGTAGCAAAGATTCTCACAATGGCAATAGCCTTTCAGAACATTGTGCATAAAGAGACTCTGATGCAATCTCTCTTCGATGCTCGATCATATGGTGCTTTAACCTTAGTCTCATCTCAAGTTCTTTCACCTATGGAAGCTCTCTGGTCGATGTTGCGCCTTCATGGCATGCCAGATTCTAGCCAGATTTCCAGTGCTTTTGCTTCCTGTAGAACCAATGTGGCTGGAACATTAGACTGGAAGAGTTTGCAACAAAAACAGTATGCAGCATTCTGGGTTTTTGAGTACATAAGCCATGGCCTCTCCACTTTGTCACCATTGGGGATTTCACGCCAGTAATGTGTTGGATGGAAACTTCTATTTTCATTGTCTTCGGGGAACATGAAGTTCTTCACTTGCTGTACAAGGAAGTCTCTCAGACTACTGCTCAAGTGGGTCCACAGTCCTGGCCTGAGTGAGGGAAGATATCAGTGTCTTAAGGGCCTAACTGGCTCCTACTACTTCAGCTGACTGCCTGTTCTCCTCAAGTGGGTTTGGGAAGCAGCAGGAAACAGGAAGCTCCCTGAGAAGCTGGTGTGAATCAGTCCAGGCTCGAGAGGTACATAAGAGTCTCCTCCTCTTCCCTGTCCCTCCAGCTCCTGCTGCTTTCTGTTATTCCCTTTCACTTTTTCTCCTGCCTGCCTGTTATGTCTCCTGTGCCCTCCTTCCTCCAGCACAGCACTCCACTATCGCTGTGCATCTCGAGCAGAGAGAATACATATGCACCAGCAGCAGACACAATTTTCTACACTCTGGGTCCTAGTGTTGCCTCCCCAAGTCTGGCACCTGAGGCAGCTGCCTCAGTTCACCTCATGGTAAGGCCAGCCCTACTCAATGGCCCATGGCTCCAGCGCCATGTGCATGATTTTTGGGGAGCACACAACTCTGCAGGCTGCTCTGTACTGCTTGAAACAAACCGGAGGAGGACGTGGCCCCTCCACCTACTGCTGGATGCTAGTTCCCATCATGCTCAGCGTTGGAAGGGAACTGACTTTTCCGGTGACTCCCTCCCTTTGCGCTGGGGTGGCGTAATTCCCTTCAGCTCGCCATTTATGTGTGGGTCCTTCTCTCCCTCCTCTGGCTGCCTTAGACTGCACAAAGATCCTGGCAGCCTGCTTAGGAACTGCACTCCTGGAGCAGAAGAGGCTCATCACAGCGAGGGCAAGGGGGGCTGGCAGCAATCTCCTTCCTAGGATCAGAGCACGTTCCCCCCAAAAAGAGCCCTAAGGGGCTCCTGGAGGATCATGTTCCCCTCTGCCAGTAGACTGGCTGCCCCACCCCGTTCTCTCCCCACCCAGCCATGCAGTGCGCCAAACCAGGGTCTAAGGGTAGAGCAAACGAGGGACTGAGAGCACTTGGGGCGCCTTCATTCCTGAACTAGGTACAGTACAGGCTTGATGCGATAGGGGCTGGGTGGGCAGTGGGGGCTGGTTGCCCTGGTTTCCAGGATGGGTGTGATAGGGGCTGGGTGGGCACTGGGGGCTGGTTGCTCTGGTTCCCTGGATGGGTGTGATAGGGGCTGGGTGGGCACTGGGGGCTGGTTGCTCTGGTTCCCAGGATGGGTGTGATGGGGCCTGGGTGGGCACTGGGGGCTGGTTGCTCTGGTTCCCAGGATGGGTGTGATGGGGGCTGGGTGGGCACTGGGGGCTGGTTGCTCTGGTTCCCAGGATGGATGTGATGGGGGCTGGGTGGGCACTGGGGGCTGGTTGCTCTGGTTCCCAGGATGGGTGTGATAGGGGCTGGGTGGGCACTGGGGGCTGGTTGCCCTGGTTCCCAGGATGGGTGTGATAGGGGCTGGGTGGGCACTGGGGGCTGGTTGCTCTGGTTCCCTGGATGGGTGTGATAGGGGCTGGGTGGGCACTGGGGGCTGGTTGCTCTGGTTCCCTGGATGGGTGTGATGGGGGCTGGGTGGGCACTGGGGGCTGGTTGCTCTGGTTCCCAGGATGGGTGTGATGGGGGCTGGGTGGGCACTGGGGGCTGGTTGCTCTGGTTCCCAGGATGGATGTGATGGGGGCTGGGTGGGCACTGGGGGCTGGTTGCTCTGGTTCCCAGGATGGGTGTGATAGGGGCTGGGTGGGCACTGGGGGCTGGTTGCTCTGGTTCCCTGGATGGGTGTGATAGGGGCTGGGTGGGCACTGGGGGCTGGTTGCTCTGGTTCCCTGGATGGGTGTGATAGGGGCTGGGTGGGCACTGGGGGCTGGTTGCCCTGGTTCCCTGGATGGGTGTGATAAGGGCTGGGTGGGCACTGGGGGCTGGTTGCCCTGGTTCCCAGGATGGGTGTGATAGGGGCTGGGTGGGCACTGGGGGCTGGTTGCCCTGGTTCCCTGGATGGGTGTGATAAGGGCTGGGTGGGCACTGGGGGCTGGTTGCCCTGGTTCCCTGGATGGGTGTGATAGGGGCTGGGTGGGCACTGGGGGCTGGTTGCTCTGGTTCCCAGGATGGGTGTGATGGGGGCTGGGTGGGCACTGGGGGCTGGTTGCTCTGGTTCCCAGGATGGGTGTGATGTTGGCTGAGTGGGCGCTGGGGGCTGGTTTCTCTGGTTCCCAGGATGGGTGTAATGGGGGCTGGGTGCGCACTGGGGGCTGGCTGCCTTGGAAGTTGCCTGTGCTCTACCCTTTTGTAACAGGTGGGCCCCACAGTTCAGTGGCTGCTGGAGGGCAGGACTTGGGCCACCTGGATCTTTGTGCTCCCAAAGCCATGACCACTCCCAGAATCCCAGCGCCTTGTGCCCCTCCTCTGGCATAGCAGGCCATGAGGGCAAGGGAAAAGCCCAGCAGATACCAACCCTCAGCTGCTATTAGGAGGAGACAAGCTGGCAAGCTCCCCCCTCCCCCCACTCTCTGTGTTCAGGGCAGCCTCCTCCCCTCTTCTCCCTCTGCAGGGTCACTGCCTCCTCCCACATGGCGAGAATTGCACTGCCAGGAAGTCCTCTAACCTCTTGCTGACACCACATGGGAGCTACAGTTCCTCTGTTGATCTTGGACTGGGATGTGACTATCAGTTGTCTGGAGCATCATTTGCAGTACCATGGTTTTGTGTGTGTGTGTGTGTGTGACTAGGTTGTGTGCCATGTGTGCATACACGTGGGTGTGCAGAGTCATAGATCTTGCATATGTAGGTGTGTGTGTTATGACTGACTGCATGTCCCTGCTGGAATGTGCACGCACGGGACAGGCATGTGGGTGTGTTTGTGAGTGTCTGAAGCGCTGCAGGAGAGCTCATCTTCCTTTGGCACCGTCTGGCTGCATGCTTGGGCCCATGGCAGGGTCAGCGAGCCTCGGGCAAGTCTGGGATGTGCACTTGCCATGTGCTGTGAGGAAATCATGTTTCAAAACTCCTTGTGCTGCATGTTGGTGCCTTTCCAGCTGGACATTCTAATAATACAAAACTGACGAAATAAATCAGATTGCTGGCAACACACCCTAGGAATCTGCCCAATTAAATCGAAGAGATGGACTGACCTTACGGCATCCACAACCCTGTGGGATTCAGACCCGACGGCAATCGGCTGCCTTTCACAACTCTGCTCCACTTTCCTTCCCAAAAATAATTCCTGATTCTCGGAAGCTAAACCCCCCAAATCCTCCAGATCTTTTCACATTTTTCCCCCTTCTAGATTCATTGTTTGGTTATTTGTTTAGTTCTGAAAACTGGGGCAAAAAAAAAGGCTAGAAGCAGACAGTTTGGCCAGCCATCGGGAAACACAACTCTACAATGTACCTCAGTCCTGAGCTCCCCACACACAATTCTGCCAGAGCACCTGGGTCCTGACCTGCAACTCCTCTGCAGTTCCTAGACTTGGACTGGGCCTGTAAATCATGTATAGGAGCCAAAGCAAGTCTTACGACCCCAACATGGTTGTTACATTCTGTTAAGTAACTCGTGATGCAAATATGTTACACTAATTTTTAAAGTGCTTCCCTTTGTAAGGGGAGGAGCCAGAACTCTGGCGAGAACGTTTAGAGCTTGTTGGCGCCCACAGCTTACATCAGTATAACTTACGTCGCTCAGGGATATAAATAAGCTGCCCACAAGCAATGTAAGTTCCACCGACTTAGGCACTGGTGTAGACAATCTTATGTCTTCTCTCGCCAACATAGTTACCGCCGCTTGCTGGGTGTGGAGTAATTAAGAGCTCTTTCCCGTCGACTTCGAGTGTCTGCACTAGCAGTGCCGCTGTAAGCGCTGTAGTGTAGCTGTAGCCCTAGAGGGAAGCAAATAATAATGTGCTCTTGTTATCTAAGCGCGCTCTGCCCTATGCTAGTGGGTGGGCCACAGAAAGGATCAACCTGCTTCTAGCAATAGCTAAGAGAACTGAGCCTTTCGTTCAGGAGCAAGGGGGTCTATGCTCCTGCTGTTAAAGGTCATAGGGTCAGTCCCTAGAGATGGTCATCCATGAGAGGGTTATGTTGCTCGGACACAATGCTGCTGCCAGCCACAAGTATTCAAAACTCATGAGATTGGCTTGAAATCATGAGATTTACACAACTATCCAAAATCATGTTTTAAGATCTGCCTACTGAGCATTTGCGGGGAAGCCACCCAACCCCAAAGTATGTGATTGTATCTGGGTCAGAACTGAACTGTAATTCCCCTCTCAGAAACGGCCACCTTCCTGCTGGCTGCTCCAGAGGGACTTCACCACCCAATTCCTAACCCTAAGGCTGGAGGAGCTGCTTTCCTACCCCTCCATTCCCCTCCCCTCTCCTCACTGTCCGGTCTCCCTCATGCCCTTCCGCCCTTCTCACATTTTCTCCCATTGCTTCCCCACGGTATCCAGCCTTTCCGGTGCCCCTCCCCAACATTTGCCCTCACAGTTTCCTATCCCTCCCCATCTACCACTCCCATTCCCTGCCCCTTGGGCTCCATCCTACATCCCCTACATTGCCTCACACTCCTTGCTGCCCTATGTGTCTCATGTTCCCCTGTCCACACACTGCCCCTCTGTGCCTAATGACAGCATGTGGAGCAGCCATTTTCCCTGGGGACTGCTTGCCTTCACTCCCATTGGGAACAATAAGAGGCAGTGGCCATCTTTACTAAGGGAAGCCTGAACTTCCCCCTCAGTCTGGAGGGAAAGTGAAATCATTTTCACTGAGGCCAGCCTGTGGCCTCTGTACTAGTGAAACACTGAGACATGGTGACCATTTTGAAAGAAGGTAATTTTAGAGAGTTTTTCTGAAGAAAAAGATGATGCACCAGCCTCCATTGAAGAAGAAACTTGCTATTGTGTAGAATAAAGGCTAAAATTGATCCTTGGTCCTAAATATTTCTTTATAAAACTCTCCTGTTATGCCAGATCCACTCAGGAGCCACCTCTCTACCAGTTTGTCTGTAGATAGACAATGGTTTTAAAAAGATATCAATCAACGACGAAGACTGGCTGCCATTGACTAATTTCAGTCAGAGTCCAATTTCAGATACTTCTTGTTAAAACATTCATGGGAAGAAACCAAACAAAAACTACACAGAAAATCCACATGGGGTGTAAAAACTAGCCCTGTGTGAAATATCACAAAGAAAGGCCACCCGCATGTAGAGTGAAAACGGAATTTATGTCCCATGTTAAGCCCCCTTCAGAACATAACCCTTCTATGGCACCATGACACAAATGCTCAGTACCTCTGCGACAGGTGTGTTGTTTGCTCAGGAGAGACCTCTCTAGGCGAGGACCTGTGGGTGCTAGTGGCAGTGACCGCAGCAAAGCTAGCAGTAAATGGCAATGTGCCATGTTGCGTCTAACATGGGCACTTTCATGGCTGCCTGAGTACTTGAAATTTCACTTGAGAAAACGAAAGCAAGGGCAAAGCAATTAAACCCTTTCCCTCTGGCCAGGCGATTTCCTTTTGATGAATAGTGGCCGTGGGTCAGGGAGGTCTCATTTTACAACCCCTCTCAATCCTCCTTCCATGCCAATCTCACATGGCCGTTAGTCTGCTCTGGCTGATATCAGCACCATTGCTCATTCTGGAAGACACCCTAAAGGCTAGCTACAAGGAGTATAATATGATACCCCGTACAAGACAGGGTCTTACTTGGGAGCCATTCCCTGAGCCTGTAGACAGGAAAACATGCTCAGCGGCTACTATTTCAGTGCCCTCCTTTATGGATGGACATTTCCTTCCCATTCATGCAATTGCTCTGACCACACAATAAGTAAATCATGCCAGACTGTGCAGTGCTGCCCTCTGCTCATAACTCACAACACTGGCCTTTGACTAGCTGCATGGGGAACTCACACCAGACTCACTCAGGGCTTGCACATATTTAAATATGCAAGCATTGTGCAGCCTGAGGCAAATCAGCTTAAATCCTGCACCATTCTTCAGCAAGGGATGAGATTCTAGATTCAGCTGGCTCCCCTTTCTGGGCAACACACTAAACTAAGCATGTAGCTTCTTGTGCTACTGTAACCCACACACCTCCTGGGTGTAGTGTCTGTCCCATCTAGTGGCACCGAGACCACTTAGAGAGAGAGATTAATGAGTTTGCTCTACAGCCTTAGCTAACAGCAAGTTGGCTTTTAGTTCATGCGGTAGAGGCTCATGCACCAAGCTCCAGAGGTCCTTGGTTCAGTCCCACCTGCCGATAACTGGGGTCTGTTGGTGTCAAACCAGCAAGCCCTCCTCCCTCCCAGCCACTGCAAAGCACCAGAGAGTCACAGATGAAATCCACTCCTATGCAATAGAACAGCCCTCTCGGTCCTCAGAAAACTGCCCAACGGATCTCACCCAAGACTGTGGGGGCTGAAAACACTAGACCAAAGCCTAGAATAATAACACATGAGTCACTGAGAAGAACAGATAAAAAATACCCACTTGACCATGGTGCTACAGCTATCTGAGGGGACTGTCTCTTCCCTTTGGCCATAGTAGGATGGTTTATGACACCACAGCCCTGTCCCGCTGCTTCTCTGGAGCACTGGCTGTAAAGGCACACACTACTCAGTAACAATAGTCTGCTTCAACGCCCCAGTCCCAAAGCTGGTCTCTAACCACAGCCTGTTTCTCTGCAGGAGTTGGGCCATGAAGGGAGACCATGGTCATGTCCTGCCTCATTGCTGTATGGTGGCCACAGAGGAGCTGAGATGGGATGGGACTGGCTCCCCAGCCTGCAGTAATACAGAGCGGCTGGCGCCCCAAACACCTAGAGACAGGCCTGGTTTCTAGTGCTGCTTTGGAATGTGGCTCAAGCTGTAGCAGCAGGTGCTGGAAGGAGGGTTACACCAGTGAAGCCCTCCAAGAAAAATAGCAGCCCTGCTCGCTGAGTGACTGAAGCAGGAATGGCCTCTGCACAGTCAGATTTACAGGCCCCAGCAGACAGGAAAAATCCAGTGAATATTTCAGCAAATGCAGCCTCCCTCAGAACTTACAGACTGATAGGTTTTAAACTGCACTCTGCTGGAGTCCCAGCTGTGCCAGTCCCTCCACACCCCCAGGCAGGCCTGGTGAGTCAGTGAAATCACCCTAACACCTTGGGGCTGTGGGAACCACCAGAGCAGGTTGGAGAGTGCTAGAGTCAGCATTGCTGGCGCAGAATGGTTGCCGTCTCATACCCAAGAGGTGGCTACGTCGCTGGGGTGGATAAAGCAATCCCTGCAGATGTGTAATTCGTGAGGCACTTTGAGATTTTTCCTAATGAGGAAGGCTGTAGCAATGCAAGCTATCCTTACTGTTAATTATCGTTATAGCCAGAGCAGGATCTCTAACATAAATGAGCAAATGGGGACACGGTACCTCCAGCAATCAGTATTAGCAATGTCTGACCTCTCTACAGAATCTCTGAGCCTAAACACTTTACAAGCTATGGGGACAGGGATCGCATCGCCCGCTGCAGAACTTTATTGGACACTGAAACACAAGGACTTAACAGAGACACTGGGATTATGACTCGTTACTGCAATTTGTGATACACCTTGTTGCCTGCTAACTTTTAGTTGCCCACTTTATTTTAAGTGGTTTCCTACAGTATGTGTGAACCCCTTATGTTTAACATCCATCCCACCTTGTATTTAGCTCAGACACTTTGGTTATCTTCTCCAGAGCTAAGGAAGAGCTCTGTGAAGATTGAAAGCTTGTCCCTTCCACCAACAGAAATTGAACCAATAAAAGATATTACCTCCCCCACCTTGTCTTTATCACAGCCTGGGACCACCCTGGCTACAACAACACTGCAAACAAGAAGTTAATGTCAGAGCCCAGGAATCCTGATTTCCGATCCCCTCCTCTAACCATTTCACACATTGCCTCTCTGATGGAGTAAATACAATGAACAGTGACTGAATTCAGATGAAGCCAAACACCAACGAAAAGTGATTTCCCAGCCTGTCCATCCTTGCCCAGCAGCTGTCTGTCTTTCTTTATTGACCTCTTCTTGTCCATAGCCCAGGGCCTATGCTCCATCCTCATATTTCTTGACCTCCCTGCTGCTTTTGAAGCTGTTTGTGATTTCCTCCTGCCTGACATTTTGCCATCCCTGGGTCTTCAGGACTGTGCCCTCTCCTTGGTCCCTTCCCCCCTCTCTGATCACTCCCTCAGCACCTCACATGGTGATCCCCCTTCCCCTCCCACACTCTCTGTATATATCCCTGGCCCTCTCCTCATATCCCTGGGTCTTCTCATCATTCATACAGCTTTACCTGCCATTTCTATGCTGATGACCCTCAGATCTATTCCCGACCCACCTCCCTTCTTCCAGTCATGAATCCTGGCCCGTCACTCTGATATTGCACCATCAACTGAAGCTAAACATGGCCAAGACTGACTCCCTCACCTTCCTTCCCAAGTCCTCTCCATTCTGCTGTGATCCTGGGCCCTATCCTGCGTTCCTTGAATTTAGGGTGACCAGACAGCAAATGTGAAAAATCGGGACTGGGGTGTGTGTGTGGGGGGGTAATAGGAGCCTATGTGAGAAAAAAACCCAAAAATCAGGACTGTCCCTATAAAATCGGGACATCTGGTCACCCTGCTTGAACTGCTCCTCTGCCTACTCCTCACACACCCAGGCTGTGCCTAAACTGGCCACAGCTTCCAGCACAACAGCTCTGAGATCGGGCCTGTCTGCATTGTCCACACCACTGCAATTCTTCTCCATGCTCCACTGTCTTCTGATTACTACAGCCTTTCCTCCTGCCTCCCCAGTACTCACAGTCCCCCATTTCCTGCCTCCCCAGTACTCACAGCCCCCCATTTCCTGCTTCCTCAGTACCCACAGCCCCCCATTTCCTGTCTCCTCAGTATCCACACCCCCATCTCGTTTCCCAGTACCCACAGCCCCCCAACCTCCCCAGTACTCACAGACCCCCATTTCCTGCCCCCTCAGTACCCACAGTCCCCCATTTCCTGCCTCCCCAGTACTCACAGCCCCCCATTTCCTGCCTCCTCAGTATCCACACTCCCATCTCCCTTTCCAATACCCACAGTCCCCATTTACCACCTCCCCAGTACCCACAGCCCCCATCTCCCTCCCCAGTTCTCATGGCCCCCCATCTTCTGCCTCTCCAGTACCTACAGCCACCCCATCTCTTTCCTCCTCAGTAGCCACAGCCCCTCATCCCTCACTTTCCCAATACCCACAGCCCCCATCTCCTGCTTTCTCAGTACCCCCAGCCCCCATCTCCCTCCCCAGTACCCACAGCCCCCCATCTCCCTCCCAGGACTCACAGCCCCCCACCTCCTGCCTCCTTAGTACCCCCATCCCCCACTTCCCCAATACCCACAGTCCCTAGCCCCCACCTCCCCAGTACCCACAGCCCCGCAGCCCTCACTTCCCCAGCCTTTCCACAGTCTTCGCCTCAATAACCACAGCCCTCCAGCGTCCCCCATCCCCACAGTCGCCTCTGGTTCATATCAGACACGTCTGCTAAAGTGATAGTTTGCGCCCATTGTTCTGACTGTGCCACCCCCGCATCCTGAACCCTATTCTCCAAGGTTGCCAACCCTCCAGGATTGTTCTGCAGTCTCCAGGAATTCAAGCTCAATCTTTAATTACAGGTTACGCCATGTGACAAAACATCCAGGAATATGTCCAACCAAAATTGGCAACCCTATTCTCCACTGCATTGGGTCCCAGCTGCACCGAGTCCCAGCACCTGATGGCCAGCATTCCAGTCCTTAGTCCCGCACCGCATGTCTGCCCTCAGTGTGTCCTCCCATCCCACGCGCTTTGCTCCAGGGCCTGTGTGTTCACTCCTCTCCCTGCCACCTCCACCCTTGCCTCCACACTGCCCCCCTCCCGGTGCTCCCAGGAACCAGCTGGCTGAGTCACCCGCTGGCACAGTTCATTCGTTCTGGCTACAACTGTCCCCTCACCAGAGGAGGATGTGAGGCCCAGAACTGAAGCTGAGAGTTGGTGGTGGTGGGGGGGGGGGATTGCTGGGGTGGCGGGTATTTGGGAGGTTAATGCTGCAAAACACAGTGACCAGCCGGTCTTGTCACTGCTCAGCCAGTGAGAGGCCGCCTCCCTGCTCGCTCTGCCTGTGTGCGGGGGCCCTTTCCTCCACCCTCACCAGGCTTGGTCTGCAGACGAGCCAGGGCCTGTCTCTGCAGCATTCAGAAAGCGCCGGGCCCGTTCTGGGTACCATGGCCACCTGCCATTTCTCTGGGATCCTCCACCTCGCTCATCACAGGCTCCTGGCACACCCCGCCCCATCCATCACCCCAACCGCCCCGTGCGTGCCGGGGAGCCGCAGCCCCGCCTGCTGTCCCCAGAGTGACCCTGCCCTCCTGCGGCCTTGAGCGCGCTTTGTTTTATTAAGCACAGCCCTGGCTGCGAGTGCCAGCCCCGCGCCCCACATAACGGATGGAGTTGTCCCGTCGTCTGACCCTGCCCAGCAGGGGCGGGAGGGATGGCGGGCTCCACGCTCGCTCACACAGCCAGGCGAGAACCTGGCTTCTATTAAGAGCCCTTCCCATTCTCTGTGCGGTGGGAGCCGTGTCTGACTTGCCAGCTGTAAAAGATGGTCTGAGCAGAGAAGGGAGGGAGGGAGGGAGGTTAGCGCCTCCTGCCAGATCTTCCCTGTCTGCAACAGATACTGGTGCAGCACCCTCCCCCATTGCCATAGAAACCCGAGAGTCTGTCTGGAGACATGGCTCAGCAGAGAGGAGCCCGCGCGGCATAAAGCGCCCGGCAAATAAATCAGGGAGTTATGTGTCTGGGCCTGCCTCCCAGCCGATTTATGGGCCTGGTGTGGAGCCCAGCTCATTTGGCTGACGGATCTCGTTTCGGGATGACAGATGGTGTGTCAGGGCTCCCCAGGAGAGGGGGCCAATGTGTGAAGGAGGGTGGCATTTGCAGACAGCGCAGGATTTATGGAAGGATCTTGAATGTAAAGCAGTCAGCCCCCAGCGCAGTGTCACCACTGAGCCAGCCACCCCACCAGAGAGGGCAGCGCCTACCTGCAGATGGGAGCTTGCTTGTCAGACAAACCTGTCTGTCTGTCTGACCGATACCAGTGCAGGACAAGGAGAGGTGTAGGGTGTCTGGCCCAGAGAGCAGAGAGCTGGACGCCAGAGATGGGGGGAGCCATATCCCCTCCCCTGGGAACTTTCACTTCATTTTCATTACAGCTGTGGCACTGAGATCTTTCAGCCTCGAGTTTGTGCAGTGCACTGGTGCCACCATGTGTGGCACAAGGCTCCAAGCACACAGCAGGCCCCAGCTCTCTGCTGGGGGGGTGCACAGTGATTCTTTGCCCCAGGGAGCCTGTTTCCTCCTCACCTGAAAGTCCCTAAAGCCTGAGGAGCAAAGCTCCCCACTAAGGGACACAGCAGGGGGCCCAGGCTATCTGCAGAGAGGAAACTATTGTCCGCACTGCTCCCAGAGCCAGGCTGGTCAGCCGCTCACATAACCACCACCAGCCCGATTCGGTCTCACACCTGTACCCACATGCGGGTCTCAAACAGCAGTTGCTTATCTGGCAGCACAAACATACACCTATGCATGTGGATACACAAAGACATATGGACACACGTGTGACATGCACCCACACAGTCACATACATGCATTAATACGCACACAAGGGCTTGTTGCTGGGGCCTTCATGAGTCCTGGCCTGTGGGCACATGTACACTGGTTCCTTACTGGAGGGCTGCTAAGAGGCTCTAGGCTGCATACAGAAGCTTGATGCTGCAGGGATGCATAGAGATGGCAGTGAAACATTAGCATCTAGAGACCAATGGTTTAGGGCACAGGTTCACAAGAAAGTTATCTATGAAAAGACTTATAAAGAATGAATGAACATAACAGAATAATTTTTTATTACTGATTTGTCTTGGAATAAACATCTCAAAGCCTTCAACCAGCACATACTCCAGTAACAAAGAGATTCCTTGTCCTGCAATTGCCCCAGGCAGAGCTGTGCATGGTCCCAGTACCCGGCCCCATCACTGCAATTGCCCCCAGGCAGTGCTGAGTAATATACTTGACTAGGGATTGCTACCCCATGGTTGCACAAAGGGTTAGATCTGCAGGAGCAGGAGACACGAGGCATTGGGTCACATAACTGTCTAGAGTGGTATGAATGCATCATTAAGGACTGGATGAAACTGACCCACCCAGACCAATGGGGGATCCAGAAAAGGCAATGGGAGCCCCAAGGACTGAACAATTTAACGTCTAACCACAGGAAACCTGGTGGAGCATGAACTTAGCACGGGCCTGCAGGAGGAGGACAATGGACCGAGAGATTTCAGGTGCCTGGGATGAGAGCTGGCTTTTTGGAGACACACAGCTCTCACCTCGGACTGACAAAGAAGAGAGCCAGCAAAAGGATTCCGCAACAGCTTGGCTGTGTGGAGCATTGGCTTGGCCAGCATGGGCTGTGTCACAACCTTTGCGTTGCTGTGCTAATGCAAGGACTTACCAACGCTGTGTTCCCATTAACTAATAACTGGAAAGGCTGCCTGGTGTCACGACAAACCCTTGCTGAGGTGCATTGGTCCCTGAAGAGTGTAAACATCTTTGACAAAGAGTCTGACTCACTTGGACTTTCTGGGCAGAGCTCACAGTGTGAAACAGGTGTGCTGGAGCCCTGAGGCTCAGAGGCATGAAGCCATGTGGCCTACCTCTCTGGGAAAGTGGGTTCTCTGGATGGTCTGACACACTGAAGAGGTTCCTCCAAGGGACTGTTTAAAACTGGGGCATAGCATTGATCCTGGGCATCTGTGTCAATCCCAATCTTACTGACAGAAAGGATCATCACCAAAGTTAGCATCACTTGACAGCAGCAAGGTCCCTGAGACAGGCCCCTGATTGCACCAACAAGGTTTGATGGAATGAAAACTGGGACTGGATCTAGAAAGCCCCACAGCCTGGTTCATTGCTGTGTCGAGAGGAGGGACTGTGTGGAGTCCCGGAGGGGTCCATTCTCAGTCCAAGAGTAGCCATAGGTGTGAGCACTGTTCAAACTGGCTAAAGGAGGGGATGTGACAAGGCATTAGGAACTGTGGGAAATAGAACTGGTTGGGAATGGAATAGGACAGCTCTCCCTGCACCCCAAGTGTGTGGGGTGTCACTGGTCAGTAGAAAGTACTGTAGGGAGGGTGAGAGTAATCTAGTACCGGGGGAGGGGTCCGATTTCTGAATGGAGAGAAGGGTCTGGCTGCTGGGGCAGGTTAATGCCTGGCTGGGAGAGGAGTGAGTGGAAACACACTCTGCGGAGTCTGAGCTGCACCAGTAGTGTGTACGCTGCACATGGGGCTCTTGCCCTCAGCTCCCTTTGAACATGGGTGGACAGGACAGAAAAGCTGCTGCAGAATGTACACAGCAGTAACAGCACACGTAGAGGCCAGTACAACACTGCTTCGCTGCAAGGTCCAGCCACACAGACACAGTGTTCGCTGCACACACACACAAACTACATGCATGCATAACACACTACACACCTGCATTCAGATTCACAAACTACATATATGCACACTGTGTGTCAGTCTGCATGTCTTTACTTCATCTCCATATAACAGAAGTGGGATATTCAAAAGCGTTCAGCACTGGCCCAACGCTGCTCACAGTGAAGTCAGTGGTAAAACTCCACTGGCATCCAGCTGAGCAAAGTTACACCAACCCTGAGCGCTTTTCAGAACCTCCCCCTCAGGTTCCTTTGGCGGAACATGTGCCTGGCTGTCACTTGTTTGGGGTCATTGTGTCTCAAACTCATTTTGAACTTGTTTCATCCAAAAGGGGCTTGTGGGTGTGAGACAGGAGGTAACCCTGTGTGACCACAACCAGAGCATGTCAGAGACGGCTCAACAAAGCCAAACCATTCCATGGAGATGTTTTGATTATGTTTGAGGGGAAGACTGGCTCCTGCCCTACCGCTGGCTGGTCAGGGCCCTGGGTGGGGATGCGGGAGAACTAGGTATGTCCCTATCTGCCTGTGAGTGATCTGGGATGAAAAACTCTGCAATGAATCAGAGTGAGGGACATGGTAACCAGGGTACCAAATAGGCATGACACAGCAGGTGCTGACGGGGGAGTGGCACTATGTGTGAAAGAAAGTATAGAGTCAACTATAGTAAAACTCTTAAATGAATGAAACTGCACCACAGAATATGGATGGAAATTCCATGTCTGAATAATAAGAGTCTAGCAGTAGGAATATACTACTGACCACTGACCAGGATGGTGATGGTGATTGTGAAAGGCTAGAGAAATTATAGAGGCTACAAAACCAGAAAATCCATAATAATGGGGGATTTCAATTGTCACCATATTGACGCAGAGATAAAATTTCAAGACACCTTTAATGACTGCTTCTTGGAGCAGCTAGGCCTGGAACCCACAAGGGGAGAGGCAATTTTTGATTTAGTCCTAAGTGGAGCACAGGATCTGGTCTAAGAGGTGACTATAGCTGAACTGCTCAGTAATAGTGACCATAATGTGATTAAATTTTACATTGGGGTGTGTGTGTGTGTGTGAATACCAAAGACACACACCTCTCTATCATTTAACTTCAAAAAGGGGAACTACACACAGATACGGAGGCTAGTTAAAAGGAAATTAAAAGGGAAAGTCACAAGGCTGCAATATCTGCAAGCTGCATGGAAACTATTTAGAAATAACGTAACAGAGGCTCAAACTAAATGTATAAAACAAATTACAAAAACAAAAAAGTACCAGTAAGAGGACCAAAAGGATGCCACCATGACAGAATAAAAGAGGAGATTAGAGACAAAAAGAAGTCTTTTAAAAAGTGGAAGTCAAATCCTACTGAGGAAAATAGGAGCATAAATTCTGGCAGGTCAAATGTAAAAGTGTAATTAGGTCAGCCAAAAGGAAAAAAAGAAAGAAAAATTGAAGAGAAACTAGCAAAAGACACAAATACGAACAGCAATTTTTTTTTTAAGTACATCAGAAGGAGGAAGCCTGCCAAACAATCAGTGGGACTCTGGACAATCGAGATACTTAAGGAGCATTTAAGACAGACAAAGCCATTGTGGAGAAGCTAAATTAATTCTTTGCATTGGTCTTCACTACAGACGATGTGAGGGAGATTCTCACACCTGAGCCATTCTTTTTATGTGACAGATCTGAGGAACTGTCCCAGATTGAGGCGTCACTAGAGAAGGTTTTTGAACAAACTGATAAATTAAACAGTAAGTCACCAGGACAAGGTGGTATTCACCCAAGAGTTTTGAAGGAATGCAAATACGAGAGATTGCAGAACTGTCGTATGTAACCTACTGCTTAAATCAGCCTCTGTACCACATGACTGGCCGATAGCTGATGTAATGCCAGGTTTTAAAAAAGGCTCCAAAGACAGTCCTGACAATTATAGGATGGCAAGCCTAATTTCAGTACCAGGCAAACTGGTTGAAAGTATAGTAAAGACCAGAATTACCAGACACCACATGTAGGGGAAGAGTCAATATTGCTTTTGTAAAGGGAAATCATGCCTCACCTATCTATTAGAATTCTTTGAGGGGGGCAATAAATATGTGGACAAGGGTAATCCAGTGAATATAGCGTACCTGGACTTTCAGAAAGCCTTTGACATTGTCCCCCTCCAAAGGCTCTTAAGCAAAGTAAGCAGTCATGGGATAAAAGGGAAAGTCCTCTCATCGATCAGGAACTGATTAAAAGATAGGAAACAAAGGGTAAGAATAAATGGTCAGTTTTCAGAATGGAGAGAATTAGATAACTGCGTCCCCCAAAGATCTGTACTGAGACAGGTGATGTTCAACCTATTCCATGAGGTGACAAAGTTTGCAGGTGATATTAAATTATTTAGGATAATTAGGTCCAAAACTGACTGTGAAGAGTTACAAAGGGATCTCAAAAAACGGGATGACTAGACAACAAAATAGTAGATGAAATTCAAGGTGGATAAATGCAAAGTAATGCACATTGGAAAACCATAATCCCACCTATACATTCAAAGTAAAGGAGTCTAAATTAGCTGTTATCACTCAAGAAAGATCTTGGAGTAATTGTGGATATTTCTCTGAAAACATCTGCTCAATGTGCAGTGGCAGTCAAAAAAGCAAACAGATTGTTAGAAACCATTCGGAAAGGCAGAAAATACCATAATTCCACAATATAAATCCGTGGTACCCTCACACCTGGAAAACTGTGTGCAATTCTGGTTGCTCCATCTTAAAAAAGATATATTTGAATTTGGAAAAAGTATTATTAGGGATATGGAAAAGCTTCCATCTGAGAAAGATTTTAAAAACTGGGACTGGTCAGGTTAGAAAAGAGACCACAGATGTGAGATATGCTAGAGCTCGATAAAATCATGACTGGTGTGGAGAAAGTGATTATGGAAGTGTTATTTACACCTTCACATAACTCACTAGCCAGCTGTCCCCCCATTCAAATTAATAGGCAACAGGCTTAAAACAAACAAACGGAAGTACTTCTTCACGCAACTCACTGTCAATCTGTCTGAACTTGTTGCCAGGGGACATTGTGAAAGCCAAAATATAACTGGGCTCAGAAAGAATTAGATAAGTTTATGGAGGATAGGACCATCAATGGGAATTAGCCAAGATGGTCAGGGATGCAACCCCATGCTTTGGATGCTAGAAGCTGGGACTAGATGACAGGGGGCGGATCACTCAATAATTGCCCTCTTCTGTTCGCTCCTGAAGAATCTGGTATTGGCTACTGTTGGAAGACATGATAGTGGACTAGACGGATCATTGGTCTGACCCAGCATGGCCATTCTTATGTTCTTATGAGCCTCCCTGCATGGTTGGGTCTCTGAAGCATTTAGCACATTGGCCCTGGGGGCATTCTGGGCAGTTCTTACCCTGCTCGAGACAAAAACAACGCAGGTTCACACAGAACACACTCAGTGAGGCCAGAATTTGGACTTTGCCTTTCACTAAAAAGAAATGGATCATCTAGCTGCTTCTGGCTCTGAGTCCAGTCTGCTTACACCCTGAAGAAGCAAATCAAATGGGCTTATTCAAGGAGAAACCTGCTACTAGATCTGGTTCGAAGATTAGGGGGTTCCTGTAGAAAATTCCTGTGAAAAATTTAAACAATTCCACTGAAAATTTTGACTTTTAATCCAAAATGTGAAAACTGAATTTACAGCCCCAAACCAAACATTTTCCTCTGGGAAAAGTGAATTGAAACATCTTGCTTTGTCAGACTGAACACACATGTATTGGATCAATACAACGTTAAACTGCTCAACTGTTCCGCAGCGGTGCCTTAGAAAAGTTGTAGTTTAGGTACTTCATTCCCCATTTCTTTCCAATGGACTGGGCTTCTTGGCCAGACATCATCTCCCAGAATGCACCACAGTGTCACCATTTGCTGACTTGTCATGGTGCATCATGGGAATTGCATGGCTCTGGTGCATCCTGAGAGATGTAGTCCAGCCTGGGAACCCAGCTCATAAAGAAGACACCAATGAGGCACTGTGGTGGTGCAGAAAGACACAGTTTTATGTTGAATGGAGGTGAAACAAAATGCTTCATCATTTCTGAATTAAAAGATTTGATTCGCAGCTGAAAATGTGTATGTGTTCAGTTGTTCCATAAAATGTTTAAAATGTCCATGAAAAGTAGACGCTTGCTAAGAAAAAAATTTGTTTAATCAAAAATCCGAATTTTCCATCAAAAACAGGTAAGATGAAAAATTTCTCACCAGCCCTGCCGGGTACAGATAGAAGGTTCCCTACAAATCCTTGTGCTGGCCTGGAGTTCAGCACCACACTGGCGATTGGAGAGTTACCAAACAAAGCCTGTCATTTCCTGAAAACAAACCTGCTGGGAGCTAGGAGGAGTGAGCAGGTCTGGAATAATGAGGAATTGGTTAAGAGAGTCAGGTAGAGAAGGGGGTGAGGAAGAGGAAGGAAATTTCAGGAAGTTGAGCAAAGATCTAAAATGTTCAGGGCATCTCAGAATCCCACCTCAGGATGTCTGTTCTCTGGCATGCACTGCTAAGCAATCAGGCAACGGGTCTCCCACTCCTAGCTCCCACCAGAATGGACCTGGTACCTCCCCTCCCTGCATCACACTCCCCATTCCCACCTTGTGAACTGACTGCTGATACAACAGCTTCCCCTCCAAAGCCAGTGCTGAAAGCTGGGTTCCCACCCACACTGGGTGTGGATTGGCAGTGTGCTGGTAGCAGGCCTGAGCAGGGAGCTGGTGTCAGCCTTACTTACAGGCACAAATCATTCCTGATCACCTGACATGGCGTGTGGCACAAGAGGATGCTGCTCTGCAGCCACGTCTGCCCCATGTGGGCTATAACCCAGTTGTGGATGTGGTCAGACACTGCTGTGTAGCCAAGTAGCACCGTCCTCCCCATCAGAACAGTGGGGGGACAGCCTGCCGAGCCCAACCCCATCCAGCTCTTGCTCATGTGAGCACGTCCCTCCAAATCCTCAGGTGTATTAACTCCGTTTGTCTGTCTGGCTAGGTCCCTGGGTGGCACTTATCCCTAGGGCATCTGAGAGGCTCTCAAGATCAGGAAGCATACACATGAGATACATTTCCCTTGCAAGGACTGGTCCTGGCCCCATGGAAATCAATGGGAGTTTTGCCATTGACTTCAAAGGGGCCAGGATTTCACCCAAGGTGTCTAGTGGGCTGGTTTCTGTGCTGGTGCCATGAGCTGGTTGGCTGATGTGGGGTTTGCAGCTTGCTCTGAATCAGCTCAGGTTCCTGCCTCTCCCACTGTCTCCCTGGACTGAGTGCAGGTTAGTGAGCTGGTTGACCAGGAAGCCCTGCCTTTTGCCTGCTTGGATGGCACTCTGAAGGCTGGCATGGAGTAGAATGTGGCCACCATGGAATAGAGATTAAGAAGAAGCCTTGAAATTGAGCTGGGATGCCATGGTGAGCCAATGACAGGAGCAGAGTCTGGGGATCATGGGCTCAGCATCTACACAGACCAGGCTCTGAGCCAGTCACTGCTTAGTGCTCTGCTGGGTAAGAGGACATGGACACATTATTCCCTGTCTCCATGCCACATTGAAACATATGTAGAAATCTGATTGAACAGCCGGATTCTCCCAGTCTCATTCATTTAAAAAAAATCTCATTTCAAAGCTGGGTACTTAGTGTTAAGAAGTAATTTGAAATATATGAATTTTCCCCTTGGGAAACGTAACATCTCATAGTGAAATGCTTAGCCCTTTAATCCTGTCCTGGGTATCAGAATTGTTGATGAAGCTCCATTTGGGGATTGTAATTCTCACCCTTGATTTCATCTCCTACTCATTATATAATCCTCATTAAAATGTGTAACCTCTAAAGAGACTCATAACCTTTTAAATGACCCCGGACTTCATTACTTAATAGCCACCTGTTTGGAAGGAGACAGGAGTCTGAAAACGCACTGGGCCATATCTTGAAGTCATAGAGCTATGCTGAGTTACACCCACTGAGAATCCGGCCCTTTATGGCACAAGAGAGGATAGCTGCTCTGAAAAGGTGACTGCAGGAACAAGAGGTGGCCACTCGGGCTTTGTAAGGGGCAGTGGGATGCTCGAGGTTACAGTCTCAGCGTTGATATTGTAACTGTCTGCTTCCAGGAGTGAGTGGAAGCAGGTCTTTCTTCTACTCCTCATATTATGCTCACTCCCATTGGTGCCAAGTGCCGGCACCGAGCAAGAAGGGCATGAATATGCTGCTCTGTCCCTGGAATCAATCCAGATGTTGCGACCTGGCACCCTGGGGTCATAGTACCACTCGGGTTTGGCCTGTGCACCCCTCTGTCTCTATCTATGCAGGGGCACATAAGCCAAATCTGAGCAGTGCCGTGCCGCCCGTGTGCCAGATCCCAATGCCAGTCGCTCTGGGGACCGAACCCAACGTGGTTTTACAACATTGCACCGACTACTCAAACCCATGATTTCTGGGACCACCGGGACAGAATCGTAGCCCTGCTCGGAGTACACCAGGCTGAATGGGTCAGCGCCAGCCCCGAGTGCCTGGAGGAAACGCCCATGGCTCTGCAGCCCATGCCACCCGCAGCTGTGCCAGCTCCAGTCCATTCACAATGGCACAGTCCCAGGCTGTGCAGCTTGGCCACGGGGAGCTCCTAAGGGGCCAGGGGAAGGAGAAGACGTAGAGGGGCTCTTCCACACACAAACCCTTCCGCACCCCAGCTGGGTGTCTCTGGGCTTTCCTCCTCTCCTCCCCTGTCAGATTTCCTTACTGTCTGCAGCTTTTGTACCTCCTGAAGCTGGGCAACAGACTCAGGCTTCCTGCCCTCCCTCTCACTCCCCACCCTCCTGCTCCTCCTCTCTTCATTGATTTCTTTCTCCCGTGCCGGTCCTTCCCTTTCCCATATTCTCTGTTCCTTCATGATGCTCATTTCCCCAGCTCCCCTCTCACCCCACTACCCTGCCCATTTCCCCCCTCTCTTTCTTCACTGTCCCCTTGTTTCTGACCCTTCCCTGCTGTATGTGGACCTGCGATACATTTTCAAGTCGGTGATACACCAGCCACGGGTCAGCAACCAGCTCCTTTATTATAGAGCCGTTCTGACTCTGACAGCACCATTGTAGGGTCCCTGGTCTACTGTCCCTCACTGACTGCACATCCGTTGTGCTCAGTTTAGAAATACAGCGATGATTCTGCTAACTGCCCACTCAGCCTGGGATCTGTGTCAAGCCAGGGTCCTGGTTTGGATTTAGTTAACGATTGTGTTGATGATGCTTGAAGCCAGAGGGGAATCCAGCTGTCTCATTCATAGCTGGGTGGGACCAATAGGATAGAGCCCAGCTCCCTCCCCAAGCCCTGGGCTGGCTCTGGAGAGCTCATCGGAGTGAGTAGGAGCCATCCACCTTGATGAGATGGGTAGCAGGGGATGGATGACTTGTTGGTTACCTGTTCTGTTCGTTCCCTCTGGGGCACCTGGCATTGGCCACTGTCGGAAGAGAGGATACTGGGCTAGATGGACCTTTGGTGTGACCCAGTCTGGCTGTTCTTATGACAAGTGCATTCAAGTTAGTTCTCTTTTTCTCTTCTCAGAGATGACTGGCAGGAGACCTGCAAAGCCCCTGCTCCTTTTTGCCTCTGTATAACAGAGACTAAGGCACAAAATGATTTGTTGCTGTGTTTTTCTCCTGTTTCTTTTTCCCTGTGAGCCCACCAGCGCCTGTTCTGGCACCTGGACTCTGGCGACTGGAGAATGGACGAACTGGTGACATCACAAGAGTGACTGTTTAGCAACTGAGAGGTTGTTCTGACTAAGATAAAAGGTGATTTTTAAACAATTTCTAAAGACACCCAACCTGTATTCTAGTTACACCTGGGGAAGGGTTTGTAACCAGACTGTTCACAACAGTTTGCTCCTTGCTCTTGTGTGTTAATGTTCCCCACACACCTCCTGGGTGTGGTGTCTGTCCCATCTGGGGGCACCGAGACCACTTAGAGAGAGAGAGAAAATGAATCTGTTCTACAGTCTTAGCTAACAAGCAGTTGGCTTTTAGGTCATGTGGTAGAGGCTCATGCACTAAGCTCCAGAGATCCCCGGTTCAATCCTGGCGACCAGGGTCTGTCGGCATTGCATTAACACCTATGTAATGCCCATGACTGACCCACACTTTGGAGAAAGCAAGTATGTGTTAAAGGCTCAGCATCCTCACCAAGTTTGTAAGGTTTGGACTCAATTTCCCATCTTTAAATTGGGGTTATGATCATGATCCACCTCATACACTGGGGCGCTTTGGGATCCACAGGCAGAGGGTGCAAATCCTTTTTAGTTGTTCCTCGTTTTGACTCCAAGCTCTCTTCATGCAGCTCTGCCTGACATTCCAGAGTGTGCAGGCTCATGTTCTGTCAGCCATCTTGTATCCACTCAGTTATTCCTTCTCCGTTAGCTGGTCACTCTCTCGAAGCTGCAAGGTTTCAGTGGCAGAGCATGGGGACGCAGGGCAGCACAAGATTCTGAGAGTAACATAAACAGCCCTTCCCCCCAGGCTATGGAAGCATGAGCAGTGCCTGGATGCTAGCATAGGGGAGAGTCTTAGACAGCCAGACTAGCATAGGCTGCATTAATTAGCATCAGGCCATATTAGGTCACATGCTAACAACTCTCTTTGCCCCATGCTGCACATTCGAATCCCATCCACCACGTGCTGCCCAGTGACACTCAGCGCTTACCGGGCTTGCGAGAGCGCTGCTGTAATCTCACTGGGTCCAGTTCCAGCAGGCGGTATGCACAGCAACAGCATAGCCCCCTGCTCAGCCTGTCTGGGAAGCTTAGCCCTTAGAGGCCCGGTCCCCAATACCGCACACAACGTCAGCACCTTGGACACTGAGTGCTTAGCAGCCAGGGCCAGCCAGACTCTGAGCTCAGTGGCAGTGGTGTAAATCCAGGAGATTCAGGATCCAGCCCTCAGGCCCTCTCCCTTCCTCTGCTATGAGTCTGTTCTCCTCCCTTCTGGCCTTCGTTCCTCTCCCTCCCTTGTTTCATGCTATTGCTCTCCAGCCCTGGGCTCTGTAGGGTCTGCACAGGGCTGCCCATCTCTGTCAGTGCATGAGCTCCTTGGGCAGGGTCCTGGTTCCCCTCTGTGCATTGCATGGTACTCCCCATGCTAATGCTAGTCACTGCCAGAGTGGCCCCAACACACATTCCCTTTCCCATGTTTAGGGAGAAGGGTAAGAGGGGCTGGGGCTGGAAACGAAGCAACTTGAGAGCAGTGCTAGGAATCGGGTGCAAAACGGGCCCTTGGAATCCCCTCCTCTCACTAAGAGCCTCATGGCTGAAGGACCTGGTGGGGGACAGCGAAAGGAGATGGCTGGAGGCTGGATTCAACAATGGCGAGCCAGATGCCAGCATGCTCGAGCATGCAGGGGTGTAATCAGGAAGGCCAAAGCACAACTGGAGTTGCAGCTAGCAAGAGATGTGAAGGGATAACAAGAAGGGTTTCTACAGGTATGTTAGCAATAAGAAGAGGGTCAGGGAAAGTGTGAGACCCTCAGTGAAGGGGGATACAACCTAGTGGCAGATGATGTGGAAAAAGCTAACGTACTCAATGCTTGTTTTGCCTATGTCTTCACGAACAAGGTCAGCTCCCAGACTGCTGCACTGGGCAGCACAGTATGGGGAGAAGGTGAGCAGACCTCAGTGGTGAAAGAACAAGTTAAGGACTATTTAGAAAAGTTGGACATGCACGAGCCCATGGGGCTGGATGCGCTGCATCTGAGGGTGCTGAGGGAGTTGGCTTATGTGATTGCAGAGCCATTGGCCATTATCTTTGAAAACTCTTGGCGATCGGGGGAGGTCCCAGACAATCAGAAAAAGGCAAATATAGTGCCCATCTTTAAAAAGGGGAAGAAGGAGAATCCGGGGAACTACAGACCAGTCATCCTCATCTCATTCCCTGGATAAATCATGGAATAGGTCCTCAAGGAATCCATTTGAAGCACTTAGAGGAGAGGAAGGAGCCGCCCCTGGTGATCAGGAACAGTCAACATGGATTCATCAAGGGCAAGTCATGCATAACCAATCTGATTGGCTTCTAAGATGCGATAACTGGCTCTGTAGATATGGGGAAAGAGGTGGACATGATATAGCTTGACTTTAGCAATATTTTTGATATGGTCTCCCACAGTATTCTTGTCAACAAGTTAAAGAAGTATGGATTAGATGAATGGACTATAAGGTGGATAGAAAGCTGGCTAGATTGTTGGGCTCAACAGGTAGTGATCAACGTCTTGATGTCTATTTGGCAGCCAGTATCAAGCGGAGTGCCCCAGGGATCAGTCCTGGGGCCTGTTTTGTTCAAAATCTTCATTAATGATCTGGATGATGGGATGGATTGCACCCTCAGCATGTTTACTGATTATACTTGACTGGGGGGAGAGGTAGATATGCTGGAGGGTAGGGATAGGGTCCAGAGTGACCGAGACAAATTGGAGGATTGGGCTAAAAGACATCTGATGAGGTTCAACAAGGACAAGTGCAGAGTCCTGCACTTAGGAAGAAAGACTCTCATGCACTGCTACCGGCTGGGGACCAACTGGCTAAGTGGCAGTTCTGCAGAAAAGGATCTGGGGATTACAGTGGATAAGAAGCTGGATATGAGTCAACAGTGTGTCCTTGTTGCCAAGAAGGCTAACGGGGCATAATGAGCTGCATTAGTAGAAGCACTGCCAGCAGATCAAGGGAAGTGATTATTCCCCTCTATTCGGCACTGGTGAGGCCACATCTGGAGTATTGCATCCAGCTTTGGGCCCCCCACTACAGAAGGGATGTGGACAAATTGGAAAGAGTCCAGTGGAGGGCAACAAAAATGATTAGGGGGCTGGGGCACATGACTTATGAGGAGAGGCTGAGGGAACTGGAATTGTTTAGTCTGCAGAAGATAAGAGTGAGGGGGGATTTGATAGCTGCTTTCAACTACCTGAAGGGGGGTTCCAAGGAGGATGGATATAGACTGTTCTCAGTGGTGGCAGAGGACAGAACAAGGAGCAATGGTCTCAAGTTGCAGTGGGGGAGGTCTAGGTTGAATATTAGGAAAAACTATTTCACTAGGAGGGAGGTGAAGCACTGGAATGGGTTACCTAGGGAGGTAGTGGAATCTCCTTCCTTAGAGGTTTTTAAGGCCAGGCTTGAAAAAGCCCTGGCTGGGATGATTTAGTTGGGGATTGGTCCTGCTTTGAGCAGGGGGTGGACTAGATGACCTCCTGAGGTCCCTTCCAACCCTGAGAGTCTATGATTCTATGGCCCTGTCTCTGCAAGGCTTCGGAACATGCAGGGCTATCGAAATACAGAGAGATGGGAGTGTGGCTAGTGAACAACCACAGTCTGCGTCGTGAGAGGACATGGAGAGATGTGAAATAGTCCGGCTCCAAGAGCCCTGGGGCTGATGCAAGGGAGGGAAAAGCATGCCCCACACTGCAGAGATGCTCGCCCTCCCTCCCTCCCCTGCCCTGCCTTCACTCCTGGGGAAGACAGCAGTGTCAGTGCTGAGCTGGTGCTGCTGCTACGGCAGGACAATGGGCAGTGACAGCAGAAGGAGACGTGCACATGGCAAGGATAGGCTTGTTCTGACCAGGTGCTTGTAAGGACAGATGGCTCTGGCTGTGGGGCTCTCCCACGTTGTTCAGAGCTGCTTACTGAGGCGTCGTGTGGAAATCATTTCAGTCCCAGCCACTGGACCAGACAGACCCATCTGGACCTGCTTTGAGCAAAGCTCCTCTCTGCTCCCACAGCTGAGTGCTAGTGTGATGTGCCGGGCAAGCTGGTCACATCTGGGAACCCAAAGGAACCAGGTGTGTGGACGTGGCGGCTGCAAAGCCCCATTAATAACTAGGCCAAGCTCCAGGGCTTTTCAAGGCTCTTAGATCTCATCCTTCAGCTCATGGCTAGATCAGGCAGTGCTTAGCACCATGCAAGAGGAAGCAGATGCAGCAACCGTAACTCAGCTCATCTGTTCTGGGGGCTGTGGGCAGATTTATCATTCTTTGACAGGCCTGCTGAGCTGGGAGGCAGAGTCCTTTCCTTGCAGCGTCTGTCACTGAGAGGGAGCTGCCGATTTTATCCTGGGTGTGTGCACAGACAGCATGTGCCTGTGTGTACATCTGCATGTGACTCTGCCCTGGTCTACACAATGAGTTTAGGTTGAATTTAGCAGTGTTAGATCGATTTAACCCTGCACCCCTCTATGCGACAAAGCCTTTTTTGTTGACTTAAAGGGCTCTTAAAATCGATTTCTGTACTCCTCCTCCCTGATGAGAGGATTAGTGCTGAAACTGATCCTGCTGGGTTGAATTTGGGGTAGTGTGGATGCAATTCAATGGTATTGGCCTCCATGAGCTATCCCAGAGTGCTCCATTGTGACCGCTCCAGACAGCACTCTCAACACAGATGCACTGTCCAAGTAGACAGGAAAAGCCCTGCGAACTTTTGAATTTCGTTTCCTGTTTGGCCAGTGTGGGGAGCTCAGAGGTGACCATGCAGATCTCATCAGCAGAGGTGACCATGGAGTCCCAAAATCGTAAAAGAGCTCCAGCATGGACCGAACGGGAGGTGCTGGATCTGATCACTGTATGGGGAGAGGAATCTGTGCAATTAGAACTCAACTCCACCCCAAAGGACTTCCCAAGCAAAAGAAAACTGGCATTCAAGAAGTTTTGAAGTGCAGTGTGGCCCTGTCCTTCCCTCCTCCCCTCCTCCACCACCACACTTGGTGCTTCCCTCCTCCCCCACCTCTCCCGGGCTACCTTAGCAGTTATCCCCCCATTTGTGTGACGAATTAATAAAGAATGCATGACTTTGAAACAACAATGACTTTATTGCCTCTGCAAGCGGTGATCAAAGGGGGGAGAGGGGGCAATTGGCTTACAGGGAAGTAGAGTGAACCAAGGGGGCGGGTTTCATCAAGGAGAAACAAACAGAACTGTCACACCGTAGCCTGGCCAGTTATGAAACTGGTTTTCAAAGCTTCTCTGATGCCCAGTGCGCCCTGCTGTGCTCTTCTAACCGCCCTGGTGTCTGGCTGCACATAATCAGTGGACAGGCGATTTGCTTCAACCTCCCACCCTGCAATAAACTTCTCCCCTTTACTCTCACAGATACTGTGGAGCACAGCGAGCAGAAATAAAAATGGGAATATTGGTTTCGCTGAGGTCTAATCGAGTCAGTAAACTGCGCCAGTGCGCTTTTAAACATCCAAATGCACATTCTACCACCATTCTGCACTTGCTCAGCATATAGTTGAACTGCTCCTTACTACTGTCCAGGCTTCATGAGCCATGGGAGAAAGGGGTAGGCTGGGGTAGATGTGATCGCACGGTTCTGTCAGCTGGGAGAGCACCCTGAGGCAGAAGCCTTCAGCTTGAATGATATTCCAGGCAGGAATGAATCTCCATGAGATGAAACTTAAAGAAGAGAATGACTTGGAGTCACTCCCATTTATGTCCAGGCGTCCTTGACTGACCTCACTGAGGTCGGCCAGGAGCATCAGGAGACGATGATGACAGCTAGCAGTCGTAATTCCCCATCTGCTGCTGCGAAGGCAAGGAGCTGCTGCTTTGTAGCACTGCAGTACTGTGTCTGCCAGCAGCACCCAGGAAACGTATGGTGACGGTGAGCTGAGCAGGCTCCATGCTTGCCGTGGTATGTCGTCTGCATGGGTAACCCAGGAAAAAAGGCGAGAAATTATTTTTTGCCGTTGCTTTCATGGAGGGAGGAGGGGAGGGAGGGAGGTGGACCTGACGACATGTACCCAAAAACAACCGCGACAATGTGTTTGCCCCATCAGGCACTGGGAGCTCAGCCCAGAATTCCAATGGGCAGCGGACACTGTGGGAACTGTGGGATAGCTACCCACAATGCAACGCTCGCCTCAGTACTGTGGACGCACTCCGCCGACTTAATGCGCTTAGTGGGGACACATACAATCGACTGTATAAAATCGATTTCTAAAAAAAAGACTTCTATAAAATTGATCTAATTTTGTAGTGTAACATACCCTCTGTGTACTCACACATACCGACAGAGGGCAGTGATAATGGTGAGTGGTACATGCATGCAGTACCATAGATGTGCATGATGCTTCCCATGACAAATACAGACGGACACCTTGTCCCAAGAGCACAGAGTCGATGCGAGCTGCTGTGCTCCATGTACATGGGAGAACATTCCCCTCACATCAGGTGGGGTTAAAACAAGTTATTAAAAACTCCTCCTGCTTCAGGGCCTGAGCCAACCACGAACTGACAAGGCTGGGGAGGAACATCCCCTGGGGCAGCGCCAGTCCTCAGCTGTCTCTTACGGTGTCCTTGCACCTTTCTTGGAAGCAGCTGCTCATGACCCTGATTTGATGTGCTAGGGCAGTTCCTGTGTCCCCATGTGCACCTCCTCAAGTATACGTGTGTAACCAAAATTCACAGACACAAATGCCCAGGCCAGTTGGGTATGATTTGGCTTGTAGCTGTGGTGGCAGGGGCTCATTTGAAGGCTGTTCTCCTGGGGTGCTGAGGTGAGATTCACATCACAAGGGAAGACGTCCCTGTAGTACTGGGGCCGACGTTGACGCTCTCTCCTTGTCCAACTGGCTGATGTCCACATTTTGCCATGGTTATTGTGTTTCTAATGCAAAGTTGGCCAAGCCAGATACTAGAAAGAGAAGAAGCATTTTAGCAGGATGTGGGATGAGTTGTACTTGGACACAGCAATAGTCTGTTAGCCCTGTATCCTGTATCCAGTTGTGGCCAAAGCACAATGCTTTCCAGAAAGGCACACAGACCCTGTAATGCACTGTTACACAATAGTACATCAGAGGGGAAGGGAATTTCTTCCTGACCTCCTCTTCAAGTTTCAGCAATGCCTGGAAGCTTAAGCATTGGTTACCCATATGATTTGATCCTCACCCATGTAATGGTGGGTTCAAATGTCATTCATTTAAGTGTCTAAAGCAACTTTGATCCTCACTTACTAATCTGCCTCACCAATGTCCCTCAGAACTGCTTCCTGTGAGTAGAGCATCCATCAGAAAAGTGCGTCCTCTTCTCTCTTTCAAATGTGCCATGTTCTCATTTCATTGAGAGCCCTCATTCCCTGGGACAGGGCCATCAGGAGCAGCTGAATGGCCCTCTCAGAACTGTTTGGCCTTTTACATCCCTCTCCGATATCGTCTCTCTCTCTTCTCCTTTGCAGCCGGAACAGTCTGCTCGCTGCACTGATCCGTCACTGCTCTCCTCTGACTCGGGCTCCCAGGGCCCGACTTTGACTGCAGCAGGAGGACGCTGTGCCATCCATGTACAACACACCCTTCCCATTTCCATCATTTCCCTCTAGCTCCCTTTGGTTCTGCTTAAGAACTGCCCAGCTCCAGGCCCTGGTGAGCACTGACCCGCTGCCTGCCAGACAGCAAGGTGCTCCTGCCTCTTGGACATCCACAGACAGCCGGTGCACATGTTACCTGGATGCCTTAGCCACGGCAAGGGAAGAAAATGGAAAGAAATGCCATGGCCTCTGTTTCTTTATCTAGTTGACTGGAGAGGGGCCGAGGGGATAGTGGATGAAGTTGACTTTGTTGAAATGGCTGAAGTTCAAAGGGAGCTGCTTTAAGACTAGAAGAGCCGGGGACAATGTTTATGTAAATAGAGCCCCATGTGATGAATCAGTTACCGTGGTGCCAGATCAAAGACCCCGTCTCCAATATTGCGGGGTTAATGAGCAGCTACCAACACAGGGCAGACTTTATTCAGGCAAAACTAACACCAAAGACTATTCCTGGGCAGGAATGTCAGGAGTTGGGAGCCTGGCACTCTTCCACGGCAGGTCATGGATCAGAAAGGCTGTGTTCAAAGCAGGGCTGGTGACCCCCGGGCCTCACGTGCTCGTCAGGGCGAAGTCTGAGTTCACAAAGAGTCCCAGTCCCTCTCACTGAAACTCATCCCCACCACCTCCACAGGAGAGTCAATTCAAAACCATCTTGTTCTCCTAGCAAAGGACAACCTGTGCCAGGGGGAAAGAAGAACCCCTCCAAAGCTGGTCTAGCACCAGGAGGGTCCTGGATCTGACACACACATAGCCAGGTCCCACATGTGGGTATAGGCGACCTCAGGGCTGCTCTAACTTGTACTGGCTCCCAAAGAGCTGCTCTGCCTACCAGGTCTGCCAGCGTGCAGTGTGTTTAGGGTCTTATCACATTCACGGCCATGAAAAACATCTCAGAGACTGTGAAATCTGGTCTCTCCCAATGAAATCTGGTCTTTTGTGAGCTTTTCCCCTGTACTATACAGATATCACGGGGGAGACCAGCATTTCTCAAAGTGGGGGTCCTGACACAAAAGGCAGTTGCAGGGGGTCACAAGGTTATTTTAGGGGGCTCGTAGTATTTCCACCCTTACTTGTGCGCTGCCTTCAGAGCTGGGCAGCTGGAGAGCAGTGGCTGTTGCCTGGGTGCCCAACTCTGCAGGCAGCAGTGCAGAAGTAAGTGTGGCAACACCATCCCATGCCCTCCTTACTTCTATGCTGCTGCTGCCGGTGACTCTGCCTTCAGAGCTGGACTCCTGGCCAGCAGCCTCCGCTCTCCAGATGCCCAGCTCTGAAGGCAGCGCCACCGCCAGCAGCAGCGCAGAAGTACCGCAACCCCCCATACAATAATCTTGCGACCCTCCCACAACTCCTTTTTGGGTCAGAACCACTGCAATTACAACACCGTGACAATTGACATTTAAACAATTGAAATCATGACATTTACTATCTTTAAAATCCAGCGACCATGAAATTGACCAAAATGGACCGTGACTTTGGTAGGGCCCTATTCATGCTGCAGTTCCATCCCCTGAGCTCAGTGGCTGTGACCTCCCTATGCTAGGAGAGTCCCTGTTCAGCAGCTGCCTCGAAATGGCTTTAAGTAACTGCAGTGGGGAATGGGGAACAGCCCCTGTTTGATTGCCCCGAGCCCCACTCGGTTCTGCTTTTACTCTGAGGATTTGTATTGCAGGAGCTCCTAAGGCCCCTCTCCAGCTCAGGACCCTGCACAGAGCAGACACCTAAACAGACAAAAGGACGATTATTGTTCCCATTCCTCAGATATGGAGCTCAGGCACTGAGGGAACGAGCCACCTAACTAGAACTAGGATTGAAACCTGAGTCCTGGTCCACTGCTTTAACTCCAAGACCATCTCTCCGCTTTGCCTACCTGCTAGTCCATGTCCACCTTGCTATTTTCACTGGAGCCATTTCTCCCTGCCCCTGTCCCGCACTGTATCTCATAGGCAGAACCTGAGGCTAACCATGCAGGCATCTGAGCTGAACACTTGGATCCACAGCATTCTGGGAAGAAGGATAAAGGAGTTTGAGGCACAAGTCGTGTTCTCATCCATCCTTCATGTTGAAGGAAAAGGCCCAGATAGGAACCTTCGAATTGTGGAGGTAAATGCGTGGTTACACAGGTGGTGTCGGAGAGAAGGCTTTGGATTCCTTGACCATGGGATGTGTTTCCAGGAAGAAGGAGTGCTAGGAAGAGATGGGATCCACCTAACGAAGAGAAGGAAGAGCATCTTTGCAGGCAGGCTGCCAACTTAGTGAGGAGGGCTTTAAACTAGGCTCACTGGGGAATGGAGACCTAAGCCCTGAGGTAAGTGGGGAAGTGGGAGGACACAAAGGGAGGCCTCCTGATTCACACTGAGAAAGTAGGGCAATCAGCTAGTTATCTAAGGTGCCTGTGCACGAATGCAAGAAGCCTGGGAAACAAGCAGGAAGAATTGGAAGTCCTGGCACAGTCAAGGACCTATGGGCAAGTCTACACTACACTCGGGATTGACACCCTGAGATCATGAAGACCTGCCAGATTGACAGCAGATCTCTCTCCAGTCGACCCCTATACTCTATCCCCAATGAGAAGAGTAAGGTAAGTCGACGGGAGAGTTTCTCCGATTGACCCCCCCACAATGTATACCCCACGATAACTCGACCTAAGGTACATCGACTCCAGCTACGTTATTCACATAACTGGAGTTGCGTAGCGTAGGTTGACTTACCGCAGTAGTGTAGACATAGCCTCAGATGTAATTGGAACAACAGACTTGATGGGGTAACTCACATGACTGGAGCACTGTCATGGATGGGTATAAACTGTTCAGGAAGGACAGGAAGGGCAGAGAAGGTGAGGGAGTTGCACTGTATATAGGGAAGCAGTATGATTGCTCAGAGCTCCAGTATGAAACTGGAGAAAAACCTGTTGAGAGTCTTTGGGTTAAGTTTAGAGACAAGAGCAACAAATGTGATGTAGTGGTGGGCATCTGCTATAGACCACCAGACCAGGAGGATGAGGTGGACGAGGCTTTCTTTGGACAACTAACAGAAGTTTCCAAATCACTGGCCCTGGTTCTAATGGGGGACTTCAATCACCCTGACATCTGCTGGGAGAGCAATACAGCGGTGCACAGACAATCCAGGAAGTTTTTGGAGAGTGTTGGGGACAGTTTCCTGGTACAAGTGCTGGCGGAACCAACTAAGGGCTGTGTTCCTCCCAGGGCTGGCTCCACGGGTTTTGCCACCCCAAGCAGCCAAAAAAAAAAAAAAAGCTGCGAACGTAATCTGTGGCAATTCAGCGGGAGGTCCTTCACTCCGAGCGGGAGTGAGGGACCCTCTGCTGAATTGCTGCCGAATACCTGAAAGTGCCACCCCCCTCCGGAGTTGCCGCCCCAAGCACCTGCTTGATAAGCTGGTGCCTGGAGCCGGCCCTGGTTCCTCTTGACCTGCTCACAAACAGGGAAGAATTGGTAGGGGAAGTAGAAGTGGGTGGCAACCTGGGAAGCAGTGATCATCACATGGTTGTGTTCAGGATCCTGACACAAGGAAGAAAGGATAGCAGCAAAATATGGACCCTGGACTTTAGAAAAACAGACTTTGACTCCCTCAGGGAATTGATGGACAGGATCCCCTGGAATGCTAATCTGAGGGGGAAAGGAGTCCAGGAGAGCTGGCTGCATTTTAAAGAAACCTTACCGAGGGCACAGGAATAAATCATCCCGATGGGCAGAAAGAATAGCAAATATGGCAGGTGATCAGCTTGCCTTAACAGACAAATCTTCAGTGAGCTTAAACACAAAAAAGAAGCTTAGAAGAAGTGGAAACTTGGACAGATGACTAGGGAGGAGTATAAAGATATTGCTTGAGCATGCAGGGGTGTAATCAGGAAGGCCAAAGCACAACTGGAGTTGCAGCTAGCAAGGGATGTGAAGAGTAACAAGAAAGGTTTCTACAGGTATGTTAGCAACAAGAAGAAGGTTGGGGAAAATGTGGGCCCCTTACTGAATGGGGGAAGCAACCTAGCGACAGATGATGTGGATAAAGCTGAAGTACTCAATGCTTTTTTTGCCTTCACAGACAAGGTCAGTTCCCAAACTGCTGCACTGGGCAGAACAGTATGGGGAGGAGGAAGGCAGCCCTCAGTGGTGAAAGAACAGGTTAAGGACTATTTAGAAAAGTTGGACATGCACAAGTCCATGGGGCCAGATGCGCTGCATCCGAAGGGTGCTGAGGGAGTTGACTCATGTGATTGCAGAACCATTGGCCATTATCTTTGAAAACTCTTGGTGATCGGGGGAGGTCCCAGACAATCAGAAAAAGGCTAATATAGTGCCCATATTTAAAAAAGGGAAGAAGGAGAATCCGGGGAACTACAGACCGGTCATCCTCACCTCATTCCCTGGATAAATCATGGAATAGGTTCTCAAGGAATCCATTTTGAAGCACTTGAGCCACCCCTGGTGATCAGGAACAGTCAACATGGATTCACCAAGAGCAAGTCATGCCTGACTAACCTAATTGCCTTCTATGATGAGATAATTGGCTTTGTGGGTATGGGAACAGGGGTGGACATGATATGCCTTGACTTTAGCAATGCTTTTGATATGGTCCCCCACAGTATTCTTGCCAGCAAGTTAAAGAAGTATGGGCTGGATGAATGGACTGTAAGGTGGATAGAAAGCTGGCTAGATCGTTGGGCTCAACAGGTAGTGATCAATGTCTCAATGTCTAGTTGTTAGCCAGTATCAAGCGGAGTGCCTAGGTGTCTGTCCTGGGGCTGGTTTTGTTCAAAATCTTCATTATTGATCTGGATGAGGGGAAGGATTGCACCCTCAGCATGTTCACTGATTATACTTGACTGGGGGGAGAGGTAGATGTGCTGGAGGGTAGGAATAGGGTCCAGAGTGACGGAGACAAATTGGAGGATTGGGCTAAAAGACATCTGATGAGGTTCAACAAAGACAAGTGCAGAGTCCTGCACTTAGGAAGGAAGAATCCCATGTACCACTACAGGCTGGGGACTGACTGGCTAAGTGGCAGTTCTGGGGGAAAGGATCTGGGGATTACAGTGGACAAGAAGCTGGATATGAGTAAACAGTGTGCCCTTGTTGCCAAGAAGGCTAACGGGGCATAATGAGCTGCATTAGTAGAAGCACTGCCTGCAGATCAAGGGAAGTGATTATTCCCCTCTATTTGGCACTGGTGAGGCCACATCTGGAGTATTGTGTCCAGTTTTGGGACCCTCACTACAGAAAGGATGTGGAGAAACTGGAGAGAGACCAGTGGAGAATAGCAAAAATGATTAGGGGACTGGAGCACATGACTTTGAGCAGAGGCTGAGGGAACTGGGTTTATTTAGTCTGCAGAAGAGAAGAGTGAGGGGGGATTTGATAGCAGCCTTCAACTACCTGAAGGGGGGTTCCAAAGAGGCTGGAACTTGGCTGTTCTCAGTGGTGGCAGAGGACAGAACAAGGAGCAATGGTCTCAAGTTGCAGTGGGGGAGGTCTAGGTTAGATATTAGGAAAAACTATTTCACTAGGAGGGTGGTGAAGCACTGGAATGGGTTCCCTAGGGAGGTGGTGGACTCTCCTTCCTTAGAGGTTTTTAAGGTCAAGCTCGACAAAGCCCTGGCTGGGATAATTTAATTGAGGTTGGCCCTGCTTTGAGCAGGGGTTGGACTAGATACCTCCTGAGGTCTCTTCCAACTCTAATGTTCTTTGATTCTATGAGTCATGTTTACAGGTTTTCACTTAGGCCGAAGCAGCTCATCCATCTCCAATCTGAATGGATCATCCATATCAATTTTAGAGGTGAGTTGACTTCTTACCTGGAAGACCTAAACGGGTAGCTCCTCTATCAGCTGTGGGTATGTCTACACTTACAGAGTTTTTGCACTGTGAGTTTCACTGGTGATAGGAAACCGGTGAAAGTAAAGCACTGGTTTGTGTCCTCGCTCAATTCCTCAGGCACCAGAGAGTGTTTACGCTACCAGCACTTCCATCACAGATGAGAGCAGCACCGTAGGGCAGCTCTCTCACTGTGCAGCTCTCTCAATAGGGCTTGTGGGAAGAGGGGGTGAGAAGAAGGCATTCGGGGTCCCTGCTCAGTGCCCTGTGCTGCCCTGCTTCATGTCTCAGGAGCCCCATTACTTCCTTGTTTCTTCCGTGGAATTTTTTTGAAAACCTCCTGCTGTCTGGCTGCTTTCCCCGCCACTTCTACAAAGAGGGGAAAAGGAGCTTCAAACTTCCTGGGGCTCACAGGGGGAGGGGCGGACATCCCTGCATCAGAGCAACGGAGATGCTGGCCAGATTGGTCGCTTTTGGAATTGTGGGATCTCCTCCGGAGGCCAAAAGATGTTTACATGGGTAGAATGTGTCTTCGCCTTCACAGCAGCGCAAAAAGAACCGCGGTAAGAGCTGTATGCCTCTCGTGAAGGTGGTTTTCTTCGCAAAAAGTCATTAACAAGTGTAGACACTGCCGCAGTTTTAGTACGAAAAGGGACTTTATCTCCTTTAAATGGTAAATGTGGACATACCCTGAGACTAAAGGGCACGACCAGGCCTCTCGGAACTGCACGGGGAGGATGAGGTCAGAAAGAGGCAGCTAGCCCTAGATAAAGGCTGTTTTTCTAACCTATGTGCTTCAGTTCAACTGGGAATTATTCTGGAGAAGTCCTGAGCCTGGTGTTATGCAGAAGGTCAGGCTAGATGATCTCAGGCATCTCCTGTGGCCTTAGAATCTATTAAACTATGTTTGGTAATGGCACTTTTGTGCAGCCTGACAGGCCTGCCCGGGGTCTGAGCGTAACGAAGCCACTGTCAAATATCTTTTCGTCTTGGTGTGTTTTCTCCATTGTAGAGTATGTTGTGCGAAGGGCCTGTTTTTCAATAATTGCATATGCTTGTTACATTCTGCGCTATGTATTTGGATGTGCAAATGGCCGATGCCGTGCCTGTGTTCGTCTGCATGTGCCGATACGCAGTTGCACAAGCAGATGTGGTAGTTGCACACACAGATTGGGAGTCCAGCAGCTCCTACGTTTATTTATGCAGCAGAATTTTGCACCACTGACTTTTCGAAAATCAGGCCCTAAAAACCCTGTTTTGTTTAGATCCTCAAAATTGCCTGCTGGTGCTTTTAAGAAGTCCACTGGCCAAGGCAGCGCTGCCTCCTGGCCCTCACCACTCCCTGTAGCTAGACAGAGCTGGTTCTTTAGCTCAAGCCTCAGAACCTCCTGCTTCTGGATCCAGTGCTCAAGTTTCACCCTGGCCTGCGGCGCTGTGCCGTGCATGTGGCAGGTATGCAGCACTGCCAGTTCTCACCAGCCGTGGGATTTCAGCCAAGGCTGCAACTATGGGGCACTGACGGGAGAAGCTCCAGCCCCTGATGACTTTCAGCCCTGCCTGGGGGAGAACCTCCCTTCTATGGGCTGCCTGCCCCACTGCCCAGCTTCCTGGGGTCGAGCAGCCAAGCAGGGCTCTGCAAAGGCAAGCAGTGCTCTCCACACCCCCGCCCAGGAACTGACAAGAGGGGCAGGAGGAGGATGGAACAGAAAGACCCCATGGCTCCATTCTGCTGTGTTTCCTCTTCCCCCTCCCCTCTTGTGAGCACCAGGCCAGCTCCTCTGCTGCTCCCCATCCCTCGCTGCAACAACCAGCCTGGGAAGGAGGAGACAGGGCCCTGCTGAAGCCCCCGGGGTCGGGGTGAGGGCCGAGGTGAGGCTGGGGGCGGTGGGAGAGGAGATAAGAGCTAATGCCAGAACTGATGCAAGGGCTGGGTGGAGGCTGGGGTGGGAGGGCAGAAAGATGCACAACTGATCTGGAAGTTGGGGGTGAATTAATTGCTGCCCAGGTGTGTGGGTGAGAGCTCCTGCAACAAGTGCCAAATTACCTCCCTCAGTGTGGGAGAGTGGGCAGCACTGGCAGGCAGCGTCACCACATGCCGGGCAGCACTGGCAGCGTCACCACACGCCAGGCAGCACTGGCAGGCAGTGTCACCACATGCCAGGCAGCACTGACAGCGTCACCACGCGCAGGGCAGCACTGGCAGCATCACCGCACGCCAGCGCCGGGCAGCACTGGCAGCGTCACCACAAGCTGGGCAGCACTGGCAGCGTCACCACATACCAGGCAGTGTTATTTTGTGGCCAAACTTACAGTTTTGGGGCTTGACTCATGATTTTTGACCCTTTAGGGTTGGCAGGACTGAGTGTGGTAATATATGAGTGGAGAGCATGTGTAAACAAACCTCTCAGAGAAGCATTATTGTGTTATCATTTGAAATACATTCAAGGGTCACCCCATCCACAAACCACCAAGATATAGTCATGATCCATCACAGTGGTGGTAGAATTTAACTGACAGGAGAGAGCTCTGTGTGTGTGTGTGTGTGTGTGTGTGTGTGTGTGTGTGTGTGTGTGTGTGGGGGGGTGTGTGGGTGTGTGTG